>NC_061114.1:25221302-25239094 GCF_002878395.1 Capsicum annuum
ACTACATTGTAGGAGAGGTCGAAGAAGCTAATCAAATAGATATTCCAGTTGCAAATACTTTTGGTGTACTTACACAGGAGAATCATGAAGAAGAAATTAAAGGCAGTGGTAAAGAAAAAGAAGAAGAGCAAAGTAAGCAAAGCACAAAAGAATGGGTAATGAATAGTTTCAACAAAGAGTCTCCTATTAAAGCAATGGGTTCAATCACTAAAAAAAAGATAGAAGAGGAGAAGAATGATGAGAATCAAGAAGAAAAGACTCAGCAGATGGTCAGTAGTACAATTAATACAGAAGACAACAAGGATATAGGAGAATAGAATACAACACAGAATGAGGATCAAATAAAGAATTTAGAAATAGTGAAGTTCAATGAAGAGAAAACAACAGAAATGGTGGTGGAAAATGTCTTACCTTTGGTTATTCAAGTAAAAAATCAGATTGAATACTGGAATGAGGAGAAGTTATCTTTGGATGAAGGAGGTTTGAGCAAAAATATTGACAAAGTTGGAAATGAAGGAAATTTATCTCCCAGACAAATAGAGCAATCAAAATCATTACAAGGCATACGAAGGAAGAAAGAAAAAAGAGCTAAATCTTCATCAATGCAGACAATGAATTCATTGAAGAATTTGCCTAAATGAATGCACTAATCTGGAATATCAGATCAGTAAATACTCAAAAAAACATTCACTAGGTTGATCACACTACAGGAAAGACATCACTTTTCATTCATTGGTTTAATGAAACTATTCCAGAATAACCATAATATTGATAAGTACAAGAGGAGATTAGGAGTGAAACAAGCAACAACAAATACTTCAGAAAAATCTAGGCTTTTTTTGATGCTGTGGTAGATTATACTGTAATAAAGGATGAGGAACAATAACTGACTATTAAATTAGTCAATCATGATTCCAATATTACAGTTGTAGTTATATTAGTGTATGCTAAATGTACTCAACAGGAGACGTTATTGTTATGGGACTCATTAGAGGACATGACTCAATCAATTCAAGAACAATAACTGGTAGGGGGAGACTTTAATGTGATTGTAAGTGGAGAAGAAAAATTAGGAGGTCTTTCAGTTACTATAGAAGAAACAGAAAACTTTAAGCATTGTATTAATCTTTGTGATTTGGAGGATCCAGGTTTCAAAAGGAGTAAATACACTTGGTGGAGTGACAGAACAAATGAGGAATGTATTTTTAAAAGACTGGAGAGGGTTCTATATAATGACAAGTTACAATACCTCTTCCCAGTTTTAGAAGTAGAGCATTTGTTTAGAATTGGATCAGATCATACTACTATAAAAATTTACTTCAGCATAACCAATGAGCATATTCGCACATTCACAAACCTTTCAGGTTTCTTAATATGTGGTTGAGAGAGAAAACTTCTTTTGAAGTAATAAAGGATAACTGGGACACAGATGTAGTAGGGAATCCATTCATTACTTTTCATCATAAGATGAATAATATTAAAACAGCTTTATCTAAGTGGAGTAAAAACTACTTTGGTAACATTTTTCAAGAAATTACTACACTGGAGGAGGTTATCAGAGTAAGGGAGAAGCAGTTCATGGAGACCCCAAATGAGAGCAATAGAGAGGCTCTTTTCAAAGCACAAGCAAAATTTAATATCCAATTGAGAAGAAAAAAAGATTTTTAGAGGCAGAAAGCGGGTTTTGAATTGTTTAAAGATGGAGAAAGAAACATCAAGTTCTTTCATATAATAGTAAAGGGGAGAAGAAGTAGACTGAAAATAGCAAGAATACGAAATGCAGAGGGGGAATGGTTAGAAGATAAAAAAAATTGCATAAGAAGCAGTAAATTTTTTTCATAACCAGTTCTCTAAGGGAGAAAAGAATTATGATTTTGAAATGCTAAATGAATTACCAACTGTAGTATCAGAACACCAGAATGAAGAGTTGAATAGGATTCCAGATATTCAAGAAGTCAAACAAGCAGTAATAGGGCTAAACAAGACTAGTGCATGAGGTCCAAATGGTATGACTGGAGCTTTTTTTTTTAGGATGCTTGACAGATCATTGGGGAAGATGTTCATAATATGGTTATAGCTTTCTTTTGTGGATTTAAATTACCTAAATTTGTAACTCATACAAATTTGGTACTTCTACCCAAAAAGTTAGTAGTTAACATATATTTTGATATGAGACCTATCTCATTGAGTAATTTTGTGAACAAGATCTTTTTCAGAATTATTCATGAAATGATTAAATAAGTGTTACTTGATATCATTTCAGAAGAACAGGCTGAATTTATACAGGAAAGAAGTATAGCAGAGAATATATTGGTGGTTCAAGAAATAGTTGCTGATATGAGAAAGAGGACTAAGATTCCTAATCTAGTAATCAAACTAGACATAATGAAAGCATATGATAGAGTTGATTGGCTCTTTCTCACTAAAGTATTGAGGAAAGTGGAGTTTAGTGAATTGCTAGTTGATATGGCATATAGACATGTAGGAAACAATTGATATTTTATTTTGCTAAATGAACAACCAAAGGGATTCTTCAAGTCCTATAGAGGGTTGAAACAAGGAGACCCACTATCCCCAACTCTCTTTATTATAGCAACATAAGTGATATCTAGAGCATTAAAGTCATTGGTTCAATCTAAAGACTTTAAGATATTTGGAATGCCAAGAGGAAATCCAAAGGTGAATCACTTTGCATTTGTAGATGACATGATAATCTTATGTAAAACATAACTTTACACAATGCACAAAGTGACAAACACTTTAGAGAAATATGAAAGAATATCAGGTCAAAAAGTGAATAAGAAGAAAAGTTCGTTTTATTTACACAAGGGAGTTTCTTAGGGTGTTGTTGTAATGACAAAAGTAACTATTGGAATTTTGAGAAAGGATTTTACTTTTACATAGATGGGATTGCCTATATTTCACATGAGGAAAGGAAGGATTACTATCAGTCCATAATGAGCAAAATCAGTGGAAAATTGCAATGATGGAAAGGAAAATCGTTGTCTTATGGGGAAGGACTGTCCTAATAAAACATGTGTTGCAAAGTATATCAATTCATTATTTGTCAGTGATGAACCCTTCTTTAAATATTATGACTACAATACAAAAAATATTTGCTCAACTTTTTTGGAGTAGTCACATAGGAGAAAAGAACAGACAATGGGTTAAATGGAATAATCTTTGTGTCTCGAAAGAGGAAAGCGGATTTGGATTCAGAAAGATTTAAGATGTATCAATGGCTTTTTTTGTAAGCTTTGGTGGAATTTCAGAACAAAGAATTTAATTTAGAGTAGATATATGCACAATAAGTATTGCAAGAAGAATCATCCAAATAAAATAGTTTGAAAATCTGGAGCAGGATCACAAATTTGGAGGAAGATGTTGCAGGCAAGGGATTTAGTGGAGCATCAAATCTTTTGGAGAATCAAAAAAGGAAAATACAAGCCTTTGGTTTGATAATTGGATCAGTTAGTGTATAATTCAAGAGAATGGGATACTAATTACCAACAGGTAAAGGATTTAATTCAGGATGGAGCTTGAAATGTACAATTGATCATCAACTATTTTCAAAGGACATGGCAGATCATATAATTCAGACAATCAGAATTCCAAATAGAAGTGAAGAGCAAGATAGTCCAGTATGAAAGCTTGAATTAACAGGAAAATTCACTGTTAAGTCAGCCTAGAACTACATTAGATAGAGAGGGGAAGAGAATAGGATATACAAGAATATTTGGATAAAAGGATTGCCTTTTAAAATAACTTTTCTAATATAGAGAAAGTGGATGATAATTTGAGGAGATGGGGTATTGAGTGTCCTACTAGATGCTGGTGTTGCGCTAGGACTGATCAAGAAACACCATGTGTTTCTTATATCAGACACTGCTAATAGGACATGGTCCTATTTTTTCTCTTGTGCAGGTATTACAGGGATTGGCAGTAATCTCAGGCTCTTATTTTGGCTTGGTGGAATGCTAAAGTACAAGAAAGAGCTCGAGCATACTATCAATCTATTCCTATCATGATATTATGGGAACTATGGAAGAGGAGAAATAACTCTAAACATGATGGGAAAATTTTGTCAACTCAAAGAGTGATATTCAATATAAACAGAAATATTGAATTATTACTCAAAGTGAGGAATCCTAGACAAGTATTCCTATCAATGTGGCCAGACATACAGAGAGAGTTGGAACATAGAAGAACCAGGATGAGGATCACTAAAATGGAATGGAAATTTCCAGAAGAAGTATAGATAAAATACAACACAGATGGAGTTTCCAGTGGTAATCCGGGGGTAAGCTCTTATGCATTTGGTCTGAGGGATGATAGAGGAGATCTAATATATGCAGAGGGTTCTACAATGGATGATACTGCAAATGAGGAAGCAGAAGCATATGATATAGCAGCAATTCATTGTGGACAATCCAAATTCTATAAGGTCATAATTCAAACAGATTTACTATTCATGCTGAAGATTTTGACTAATGAATGACATTGTCCATAGAATTTGCTAGATACTATAGAGCACATCAGATCAAAATTGAAAGAAAAGCAGGTATATTTTCAACACATAATAAGGGAGGGGAATCAGTTCGTGATTATTGTGCAACCTTAGCCATTGATAAAAGTGAATTCAGATTCACAACATTCCAATAATTAGACATCAAAGAAAGAAAGATTCTAAATAGTGACAAGCTAAAGTGTCCATACATCATAATAACATCAACAAAAGGATGAACAGAATTAAAGGGCTGAAGGCTACAACTAACAGTGATAGCAGTCTACAAAAGCAAATATTTACATCCCAGGGCATAAAAAAAGCTAAACAACTGACTAGCTTATACATATTCAACCATAAAAAAAGAAAGGGAAAGGATCATGTGATATCTGAGCAACTAATACACCTGAGTAGAAGATTGTCGTTCAAACATGTGCGAGTCCGAACATCCCAAATCTCCCTCACGTCTATATCTGCAAACAAACGAGAATTAACAAGATAATAAAGCAAATGAAGATGGAGCAGGAGAAAATAAAAAGGCTCACTTGAACATGCAATTTGACTCAAGGATCTAGACCCTTCGATTCAGCACCAAAAAACAAGCATGGTCCTATCCACCAAAGAACTCAGCTGATTTCAAGTAGAAAGGGAAGAAAACAGTTCAAAGAAAGAGAAATCGAGATGAACAGAAGCAATTTCAAATAACAAAAAGAGAGAAACTTACTTCTGAGAGCTGAAAAGAGAAGAAGTACAGAACCAAGGCAAGGTGTTGAAGATCCAAAGAAGGAGCAAGAAAAATTGATGATTCAGGCGTGGATTCAACATCAAATTTCACTTGAGAGTGATCTCAATCAGCGGAAATGAAAGCTAGTGGAATTAGGAAACCTTAGAAACATGTTTATATGTCTGAATCATTCGGGTTTGGGCCAATATTTTAGATCCGAACAGCAAAGATCAATTTTCTTTATTAGATTTTCGAATGAGTTGGCCCATTCAATGTAGAAACAATTTGTTTTTGGTATTTGATTAATAAAATCCCCCTATTAAATTAAAAATAACAACAACTAAATTTCAAAACAATTCTAAATAATTTAAAATTTGATATACCGCCTTCTCATATTAATCTCAATAATTTTTAATTATTCTATTCAATTAGAATTATTAAAAACCAACAATTTTTAGAACACTTTCTAAAAATGAATTAGCGGTCCAAAAACGACTATTTGCCCAATCAATTTTTCCCCTTAGGAGAGATATAGTTTTCTAAATTTTTACAAATTTTTATTTTTTTGTTTTTTCTTTATAAAAAAATCTTCAGTTTTTATACATAATAAATTTGGTTTTTATGATTCAAAAATCTAAAAAGGTCATTTTTGTTTCAAATTTGGTTCTCTGGATATCAAACTTATAGGCCCAAATTCAATAAAGATTCCCAATTTCCGGTCGAAGTTGTCACCACCCTCCCTTCACCGTTAACTTTCATTTCTCTTTTTTCATCGTCGGCGAAATTGTGAGTTTCCCTCTGTGTGTTTCTTTGTTATATCTGCTAAATATGTACTATTGTTATTTGCTTCTTCAATTTCTTTTTAAGATTCTACTATAAAAATTACATTTTTTTATGATAAGAATATGGTTCTTATTTGATTCATATTTGATCACTGCTTCGAATAATTTCTCTATCAGAAACAGCCTCTCTACCTCAGGATTACACTGGATATGTTTTGGTATTTGATTCCTATAGATCACTGTTTTGAATAATTTCTCTTTGGAGCTTAGGATCTATACAAAATAACTTCTTTACCCTGCAAAGGTGTCGCAAAGATAGGGGTAGGGTCGGGGTACATCTTACCCTCTCCAAACCCCACTTGTGAGATTACACTGGGTATGTTGTTGTCATACTTTTCCTATTTGATAGTGGGTTCGAGCTAGTAGTCGAATATTGGGAAACTTCAGCTACAGAAAAAGGGTAAAAGAGAGTGAGGTATTAAAAGATGAAATATTTGTCATCATATTTTGTGTTTACATCAATTGGGATGAAATTCAATTACCAAATCATTCAATCTAAGAACTGATTACTTATAACAAAAAGAATATTCTTAAGATATGATTTTAATCTGTACTTATCTAAAATCTGAGCATTTGGAAACATTCAATTCGACGGTGGTATCTAGATTAGTTCATGCATAGTTTGCCATTGTACTTACCTCCCACTAGAACAAGAATTGGATGACTTTGTCCATCAATAATTAGGAACAGATACGAAAATCTCACGTAATTTTTTGTTTCTGCTCAAATTTGAAACTTGATCTCTCGTTATCTTCAGTTTTATTGACCGCCACGGCTCACCCTTAGGTGCACTATGAATTGCCAGCTTATGAAAGAGGTGAATGATATTTCTGACTTCAAAAGTTTACAAAACATGAAATAAATATCGAGGGCAGCTACTTAAAGTGTAAACCTTCCAATGTCCTTGGGAAAATTTGTAGTCCACTTGAGCTGATCTGTTAGAGGCTCACATCCAATATAAGAGATAATTGGCCATAACATTGATTGATGTAGCTGTTGATGACTTCTCTGTTTGAGAAAGTTTAGGAATTAGGTACCTTTTGTAGTTGTTGTTTGTGGTTTCGGATAGATTGGTGGTATTATTTGGTGATAATCTTGTTTCTGCTATTGTATGCTGTTTTGTTACTACCTTTTGTTTCTTGTTCTTATATATTTGGTGGTACCTTTTGTCTCAAACCGAGGGTTTATCGGAAACAACCTTTCTACCTCACATCTGAGGTAGTGGTATGGACTGCGTATATTCTACTCACCCCAGACCCCACTTGGTGGGCGTGTACGGGGTATGTTGTTGTTGTTGTTCACTTGACAAGCATTTTGATTTGCAGAAAATCTGAAAAACGAAATCTATTTTCTCGATTTCTTGTAGATGTTGATATCTGCATTTACATAAAACAATGTTTTCCCTTTCCTTACATAAAATTTCCCTCCCTACCTGTTACGAGAGGGATTGATTGCTGAAGGAAAACCGTGTTTCTAGTTCCCTTCCTTTCCTTTAGCGGTGATAATTTATGTACGCGGCAAAGTTAGAAATCCAGAATCTGCCATGATATGCTAAAGCTCCCACTAGAGGAAAATAATGTGCTGTAACCAAACTAGACGGAAAGAACTGGGTAAACAAAGCAAAATTCCATCCGGCTGATCTCAAGCTGGATGAGAAGGCAAACCAACCCTATGAAGAAGGAAACTATGATGTTCATTAAAAGCTCAGCCTAGAGTTGATCGACAGGTTAACACCGAAATGAGTTGATCGACCGATTAATCCCCGTAATTGACCCCCTAAGCTCGGGGAAATTGGAAACTATTGTATCTTTTCTAAAATAGCTCTCTCCCTTTATTTCCACAGTGATAATGATCTAGTCTTTTGGTCTTCAATATTCTTTTGCTCTATTCATTTAGTTTTCTATGCCAGTAAAAAATATAGAAACTTCTACTGCTGTTTTTTTTGTTTATCTAATATTGGACTTAGACGAGTTTAAATAGAGTTAAATGGACAATTAGGATTTATCTCGCCAGCCTAACTTGTTTGAAATTAACGCGTAATAGTAGTTGTTACTGTTGTTGAGGTTGTTGTTGTTGTACTCAATTGATGTAGCTTTCTGCATATTTCTTCTCATTTCAGCTGATTGACAACTTTATCCAATGGAGGCTAAATTCTTTTGCTTTCTCAAGATTGTTGGGGTTGGTTTCAAGGCTAAAGCAGAATCTCAAGGCCGTCTCTTATACCTCAAGCTTGGTTGCAGCCATGAGGTTGAACTGACTGTTCTGCCTGCCGTTCGTGTGTTCTGTTTCAAGCCCAATATCATATGCTGCGCAGGTATTGACAAGGAGAGGGTACATCAATTTGCTGCTTCTGTAAGGAGTTGTAAGCCTCCTGAAGTTCACGAAGGCAAAGGTATAATGTACATTGATGAAGTCATAAAAAAGAAGCAGGGAAAGAAATCAAAGTAATGACTCAGATTCATCTGGCCAGGGCTTGGTCTAGTGGTAAGAATGCAGGACGTAATGTGTGGGTTAAGCCCACATCATTAATTTGAATCCTGCCATAGCAGAAACCTGGTTTTATGTGGAGAAGGATGTTATGTTTGTGAGCCTGACTGCTGGGGTCGCAGGGAGCGGCAACCCCCTGCAATGGACGAATTAGTATTCTGAAGGTAATTTAGAAAAAATGCTTGGAGCACATCCTAAACAGTCAAGGATTAGGGTTTTCGCAGCATATATAGACATGGATTACTTGGTGTGAACTATGGTTGTAACATTTTATAGGAGTTGGTGACTGGCCATGGGTTTTCTTCCCTTGGAGGGTTTACCACATAAAATTGTGTTTCTTGTTTTCTTTAATCGTTATCTCATAACAAACGATAGTAGGATAGAGGAGCAGACTCGTCTCATAACAAAAGATGGAAGTATAGAGGAGCAGACTCATTATCTACCGAGTTTTTAATGTGGGCCAAACTGACCCTTATGATTTCTTGATTATCACCCAAAAAGAGAACAAGCATTAGGGTTAGTCTTTCTAGTTTGGGTTCTGTTCAATCTCTGGTGCAGTAGTTATTAGATCATCCTTCCATTTTATTGTAATGATTTTTATGCACAGATACAGTAGTTGAATAGCTGGGCTGTTTTCTTAAGATCGTTTTAAAGCCTTTTCAGGGTTACAGCGAAGTGAGAGTATATTGGATTTCCGAGTAGCAGATACTAAGATCCATCTGCATCTTTTGCGGTTAAGCATCGTACTGAATGCTCATACGGAAAAGTTGACTCCTAGATCTGGAGTTGCTCCGAGCATTTCTCGGCCACTCTTGGGGGTGCGGACACACCCGCACGGATTACAGGTGAAAATTACATGAATGGTGGGGAAGTTTACAGTACCCAACGATATTGAAGTTTACAGTAACTGACAGCTTTCACAATACCCAACAACGTTGAAGTTTAGGTAATGGATGTAGACTCATCGGGCAGGGAAGACTCAGAATGGGTGATTGTGTTGTCAGAACCTCTCACCTATCCCACATGTTCAGCTAAAATTGTCACTGTGAAGCTATAGTTAAAATTATGAGACCCTTACTGCCTCGACTGTTTGATACTATGCTTTGTTAAAAGTATGAGACCCTGACTGCCTCGACCGTTTGATACTATGCTTTTTTCACAGAGAACTAAATGCCATCACGTACATGTTGAACACAGCAGGGCAATCACTATTATTTGTGCGGACAACTACTTGTGCTATAAGGAATTGAAGACTGTTGGGGGGGGGGGGGGGGGGATTTTAACGTGCATGGGATGAAGGTTTGGCCAGTCACGGCTTATAATATGGCAATTCATGGTTAATGACATTTTATCGCGACGAAAGAAAAACTCTCGTGCTGTCGAGAACATACATAAATTAAGTTCATCAGCGACTCGCCTAACCTACAAAAGTTTAGTCAAACAGTTCAAAGAAACAAAAGGAAACATAAGGACTATTAATTCCTCATAGTTCTGTACTTCCCGTTCTCATCTTTTGACCAAGGTAGCCAGCAGCATTCGAGGCCTTCTCTTTGGCAGCTTCATACTTCTCCTTGGCTTGCTCAGTCATTGTATCCTTGGCATATTTATAAGCTTCATCAACCTTCGATTTTGCATCTTCATATTTATCATAAGCCTTGTCTAATGCATCCCTCGTCGAGTCTTTAACATCAGGAGTCTTATCCGTAGCCATTTTTATGGTTTGGTCGTAAGCATCAGACAACTTGTCTTTCACTGTGTCTTTTGCATTAGCTGCACTGCCAGAAGCCATGTCCTTTGCTTTGCTTGATTCATCTTATTGGATGTGTGTATGTAAGCTTCATTGGCGCTATCTTTGGCCTTGCCCGCGATGTCTGAAGCCTTGTCCATAGCTTGACCCGCTTCATCAGTACCAAAACCATAGGCATCAAATGCCTTCTCTTTCACTCGTCTTTTGCATTAAAAACACTGCTAGAAGCCATGTCCTTTTCTTGATTCATCTTATCAGATGTTGTATCTGTAAACATCATTGGCGCCACCTTTGGCCTTGCCAGCCATGTCTGAAACCTTGTCCATAGCTTGACCCGTTTTGTCAGTAGCAAAACCGTAGGCTTCGGATGCCTTTACTTTCAAGAAGTCTTTTGCATTACCAACACTGCTAGAAGCCATATCCTTTGCTTGATTCATCTCACCAGATGTGCATTTGTGAGCATTATTTGTGCTATCTTTGGCCTTGAAAGCCATGTCTGAAGCCTTGTCCATAGCTTGATCCGCTTTGTCAGTTGCAAAATTAAACCATAGGAGTGGCTAACTTTATCTTGCACTTCGCCTTTGGCTTCACCACCCATTTCAGAAGCTGCTCTCATGCCATCATCCACTTTCTGAGAGGCAAAATCATAAGCCTTGGAAGCTGTGTGTTTGGCACCTTCTGTTGCATTGGCTGCCATGTCAGAGGTCGTGTTCATCGCATGGCGTGCCTTATCAGAGGCAATGTCATAAGCATTATGAGCTTTCTCTTGCGCTATATTGTTGACCTTACCTGCCAAAATGTCCACAACAATATGCTATGCATATACAACTACAAAGAACATAGCTAAATATGAAATGCATAGACAGTCATGCTCAGAATTTGGCATATGTTACCTGCTTTCTCCGATGCAAAGTCATAAGCATCTGATGCACTATGTTTCCCTCTCTCATAGGCACGGTAAACCATCTCGGCTGCTGCATCCATAACTTGATTTGCCTTCTCACAAGCAACATTCTTCACGTCACCTAATTTGTCAGATGCCATGTTTGCCATTCCGCTAGCCTTTTGAGACACCTCTTTGTGGGCTCCTGCAAGCAAAACTGAT
The DNA here is from genome assembly GCF_002878395.1 of Capsicum annuum. Classification (NCBI taxonomy): domain Eukaryota; kingdom Viridiplantae; phylum Streptophyta; class Magnoliopsida; order Solanales; family Solanaceae; genus Capsicum; species Capsicum annuum. Next base: position 25,232,712 of record NC_061114.1, read on the forward strand.
CATTATTTTCTCTTTCGAAGTGTTTAGGTGCCGAGAAGCTCATTTCTTAATATTTCATCTTAATCCTTGTCGAGGAAAGGGAGAATTACCGTACGCAGTTGAACTTATAGTCTCCTCAGCATCTGATGCTGCATCTTTCGTATCTTCTTGATACCTAAAGATTTAAGTAAATAAATCTTATAAATTTTGAGATTTTCCCACAATCTCAGAACTGCGGACATGCCATCTAACAAGTAGGGACATGTTCATATTACACTAAGAACAGAGGCGGATCCAAGATTCGAAAGCTCCGGGTGCCACCTTGTTTTGAACAATAAGTATACTCCGTGCGATATTTTAGGATAGTGGAATCAATATTCAAAGAGTAAACTATAGTTATATATATCTTACAAGTGTTAGTATTGCTTGCCTAGTTGGTATTATCAAGTGCTTTGTAAAGAAGAGGTCACAGGTTCTATTATTCATAGCCACACTATGTGTTTTTTTCAAGAGAAAAAAGACAAATGCTAAAAATCATAGCCACTAGTCCCTTTGATATTGTGGGTGCCAAGCATAATATATATACATTAACTGATACATATACACATAAATATATAGAGTTTCATCCGAGAAGTGCGGGTGCTGTGCCACCCCATACCTTCTACATAGATCCGCCCCTGACTATGAAGCTCAACATGCGTTGTTTTATCAAAGATAATATCCAGTAGTGGCTACTGATAAACAACAAAGAGGGAACTTAATTTTGACAGCAAATAAGTAAATTGTATTTACTTAGTAAAACTTACAATCTCATAAGCGATGTTCTCTCTCTCTCACACACAAAAAAATCTCGCGTCAACAAAGTTCTTTTAATTTATTATTATTTCATTCATTTTTATTACAATAAGAGGTGTGTGTGTGTGGGGGGGGGGGGGGGGAGGCAATGAGAGTGAACACACCTATGCAATGGCGGAGTATCTATTGTGGATTCTGACAAACTCGGGAGCTTCTATTTAGATCTTATATCTGTTGCAATATGAAATTCATCAAACACGTAAATATATTTAATTGTGAAGCCACTATTACAAGTTCAAAACTCATAAATTCTTAATTCTTGATCCCCCTCTACTCCTACTGTGTGAGGGCATCAACAAGTACTCTCATATCTGAAGAACCTAACAACTTATGTAACCTCCATATCGAGGCTGGTGTTCAACCTAGAAAGTAAGGTAATAACCTCCAACACCAGTCAACTTGCATGGGTAACACGATATTTTTACAGTATCAGTTTATTTACTATGAACTATACCTATCAAGTGGGTAGGGCCGGGTCAACCCCGAATCGGTCTGTGAAAGTTAGCCGGGTTGTGGGACGGGTCGGATCCTAGCCTGGTTAAACGGGCCGGTCCGGTTCGTGGCCCAACAGTAAAAATTTCAAAACAACCCTAACCCGGCCCACTTAACCCAACTCGGTTCAACCCACCTAAACCCGGTCAAAAACGGTTAAAAATCCGGTCAAAAAACATTTTTTTTTCTCTCCAATATACAATATATATACCCACCTATATACATTTTAAATACGTTAAACAATATATATACACTATATATACAGTATATACTACATTAGAATTTTAAAAAATATATATACATGTACACAATTACACATGTAATCGTGTATACGACTATACGTTAGTTAAATATATATATATTACTCTAAATAAAACATATTCTACAAGATATATACTACAATATAATGATATATATAATAATTTATAAAACATATACACATGTATACGTATACGTCTATAGAAGATATATACACATATATACGTACCATTCAATCTATATGTGTTACTTTAAATAAAATATACTACAATATATATATATACTACAATATATGCACACACTATATATATAGTTATACACTAATTTATAAAACATATACACATGTATACGTACCATTCAATATATACGTACACATATAAAATATATGTACTTTTTAAAATAAAACAAATATAATAAATTAATAATACTTTATAGTAAATTAGTAATATATTAAAAAAAAGGACAGGCCGGTGCACTAAAGCTACTGCCATGCGCGGTGTCCGGGAAAGGGCCCCACCACAAGGGTGTATCGTATGCAGCCTTACCTTGCATTTCAATTTTTTAGTATAAATTCGTAATATATTAAAATTAAGTATTTAATTTATACTAAAAATTCAATTTAATTTAAACTAAAAAATTAAAACTCGGCCGGATCGGTTAACCGGCGAGCCTGTATCGGTTTTGATCCAGGCCGAGTTAACTGGGCCCAAAAAAGATTAAACCAGCCCGATACCGGGTACCCTATAGTCCGTGGGCTGATCGGACTGTTACATCCACATACCATCTTTAAAAAAAACTCTGTTCTTTCATTTTCTTAAACAAAAGATGCCTATAGTGATAGAGCTGGGGGGAATCACTAACCCTATATATTAATCAAGAGGGGATATAACAATTTGACAACACGTAGGAGGGACATAGACCTTAATCTCTTCGATTCATTAATTCCACTACATATAAATCGGAAAAACGGAAAGTACAATTGTTATCATAACAAAGTAAACGTCACAATCCATTAATAGAACAAGCACACCAATAACATCTTTTGCAATGTTACCAAAGAATCAACTAGGCTGACGACATGGATAAATTAAAAATACAGAAACAAAGAAACAAAATAACAGTTGTGTGTTTTTATATTTTTTGTTTGTTTATTTGATTATACTGTTATCTGTCCAGAATTGGAGGTCTTATCGAAACAACTACTCTACTTTATCAGAAGTAGTGGCATGAAATGCGTACACTTTACCCTCCCAGACCCCACTTTGTGGGAACACACTGGACCTCCCAGACCCCAATTTGTGAGAACACACTGGGTATGATGTTATTTTAGAAACAAAATAACATTAGACTAAATAATACAATTGCACTACAAGGTCTCAATTGAACAGATTAAACATGAAACCTATAAGGTAAATCCTCCAAGAGGTCGTTGCACCTGTGTTAGAAAATCCAAAATGCATTTTTGGAGGAACCAACGTGTTTGTGAAATATCTAAGCTAACATAAGTAACAAAAGTTTGTAAACGTTTGTTTTGGTAGATCGCTTACATTTTGATGTGTAAGGGTGTTAAGTGGGCCGGGCCGGATCAATCCAAAATCGGTCCATTAAATTTAGTCAGGTTGTGGGCCGGGCTGGGTCCAAATTGGAGTTAAGTGGGCTTGACCGGGTTCAACAATAAAATTTTTAAAAATAATCCTAACCCGGCCCACTTAACCCAACCCGGTCAAACCCACCTAAACCCGATCAAATCTGGTTAAAAATCCGATCAAAAATATTTTTTTTTTTCAATATATACTATATGTACCCACCTATATACATTTTAAATATGTTAAACAATATATATACAGTATATATAGATACTATACTATATTAGAATTTAAAAAATATATACTCATATACACAATTACACATATATACGCACCATTCAATGTATATGTACTACTTTAAATAAAATTTACAAAAATATATATACATTACAATATATATATATATATATACTAATTTATGAAAAATATACACATGTATACGTTAAATATACACGTCTATAGAAGATATATATACATATATACGCACCATTCAATATATATGTACTACTTTAAATAAAACATATTACAATATATATATAGTTATATACTAATTTATAAAATATATACACATGTATACGTTAAATATACACGTCTATAGAAGATATATACACATATATACGCACTATTCAATATATATGTACTACTTTAAATTGTAACGACCCGAGAACCTATCCCGAGACGTCACGTGGTGCGTAAGACCACACGTGGCCTCAAGCTAACCCTCTAAGCCCGCCATCACTTTCAGAACTCACTACGACGGAAATCAAGGTAGAGTAAGAAAGAATAATCATGCCATGAAAACACTGGAATATGAAGAGATACTGTCTTGTACAATCAAAATACTGAAGTTTTGCACATACTGGTACTCTAGTCTGACAAAGCCTCTATTACATAAGACTGAGGAGCCATTGGAACAGATCTCCCAACTGACTCGTACTGAACTGAAAGGCAACAACCATCTATTAACAAGACAAAATCGAAGATACAGGTCCTCGAACCATGAGGACTCACCAACTGCAGAAATTTAGATGAAGATACTCAAAGATCACTGTCGCTGCTGAGACTGGGCACCTGAACCTATATCACAAAGAAATATAGAACACAGAAGAGTATGAGAGTCAGTACTTGAGAATGTATTGAGTATGTGGGGGTGTATGCAACATTTTAAATAATATCATAAGTGTGTAAGAAAATCATGCATGCTGACAGTAATAACTCTCTTCGCTTGAATTACCTAAAACATTATTTTCATAAATCATCAATAAAACACATGCTTCGTAAATTCATAAATCATTTGATTCAACTCAAACTCTTTGACTCATGAGTTAGAGTAACTCGGTAACTCAAGGAACTTAGATCATTATGGACTTGGGAGTTTCTTATAACCGACATAAACTAAACCATGTGAGTCGCATGGAGTCTAACGTTTTGCCCTCATAAGGAGAGAACCCCACATTGGCGGGAGCGTCGTACTCTTCCCAGAGAGTACAACCTCAATTTCGTTATCACAATTCCATACTAGGCCTCTGTCCCACAATTATCAATATCAATCCTATGGTGACACGTAGTTTCGGGGAAATACTGCATTTCCCGCTCGGTGATAAATACTCCTCCCAGACTCAGCTCAGAACGGGTTAGGAAATCCACTTTAATCAATATCAACTCATGGGTCTTATCATAGAGACTAAAACATAAATATATCTCATTTGTAAATCATATACAACTGTGGATTCCTAACTCGACTCAAAATCAAAACAATCTTTCTCAACATCAAATGTATTGCTCATCAAATCATATCAAATGTCAAAATTTTAGGAAGACTCATTCTTCACTTTCAGTCCCAAATATCTATCTATCTATCTATCTATCTATCTATCTATCTATCTATCTATCTATCTATCTATCTATCTAATCTATCTAATCTATCTAATCGAATCCAATCGAATCCAATCGAATCCAATCCCATCCAATCGAATCCAATCCCATCCAATCGAATCCAATCGAATCCAATCGAATCCAATCTCATCCAATCCGCCCGCCCGCCCGCCCATCCATAGAAAAACTTGAATCATGACACTTATCTCAAATCATTTAGAAATCATCAATACGTAATAACAATATGCATCTCATGGCATAAATCCTTAATTTAAGAAATATGATGGTAAATAAATCATAATAACAAACTTAATCAACTCAAATCTCGTAATTCATCAATAAAGTAATTTGGGCGTAAACCCACTTTCAAAGATCATGAAATTTTTATAGTAAAAATCAATTCTTTGGGCACAAAAATGAAAGGATATTCTTGTTCAAACCCCACATACCTTGAATTATAAATTTGAGAATAAGAGACTTTATTGGAACTTATTTCTCACACTTTTAGGCTAAGATTCTTGATGCCTTTGACTTGGGGAACTTAACTCTTGAACAACTTGGAAAAATCTATGGAAGATTCTTGAATTTCTTGGAGATGATTTGGATTTGGAAAAGAGAAACCCTAGTTCTCTAGATATTTCTTAGAAAAGATTGGAGAGAAAATGAATGACTCTTCTCTACTTGGATATATATATAAAACCAAAAAGGAAAGAAATGATCAAAATATCCTTTTAAAAACAAGATAAAAACTGTCGATCGGGGTTTGTGACGATCGAACTGACAGTCCACCAGATCGTCCGTCACTCAAGTGCCAAAACTGGGACATTCTGCCTCGACGTGACGGTCGAAGTGACGATCCGTCAGGAAACTGATGGTCCACCAGATCATCTGTCACTCGGGGGTCAGAAATGGGACATTTTACCTCGACTTGACGGTCCTCTTGACGATCCGTCAAATTTTTGGCGGCCTACCATTTTGACCGTCGCACGATGGCCAGAAAAAGGGGTTACTGCCTTAGCTTGACGGGACAACCGACGGTCCACCAAGGACTTGGCGGTCCTTCAGGTCTACCATCAGGCCTGGGCGATTCCGACATCGCTTAGTAAAACAGCCATAACTTCCTCATCCAATGTCGGATTTCGATGAAATTGATATCGATGGAAAACTTATTCAATGCTCTACATAACAAAAAGTAGAAATTAGAGAAATACAACACAATATAAACATCAATCACTTTGAAATCCATCTCTATCCACTTAAAAGACAAATTTAGGCTTAAGAAACGATCGAAATATTACATAAATAAAATATGTAATACATATACATTACAATATATAT
>NC_061114.1:25239194-25267335 GCF_002878395.1 Capsicum annuum
AGAAATTAGAGAAATACAACACAATATAAACATCAATCACTTTGAAATCCATCTCTATCCACTTAAAAGACAAATTTAGGCTTAAGAAACGATCGAAATATTACATAAATAAAATATGTAATACATATACATTACAATATATATATATATATATATATATAACTATATATATATATATATATATAGTTATATATATATATAGTTATATACTAATTTATAAAACATATACATATGTATACGTTAAATATACACGTCTATAGAAAATATATAGATATATATACACACTATTTTACTATTTTAAATAAAAAATATACACTATAGAAGATATATTAACAAATACACAAAACATATGCTACTTAATATAATAAATTAATAATACTTGATAGTAAATTAATAATATATTAAAAATACGTTTTAATTTAAACTAAAAATTCAATTCAAATCATTAAATAAAAAAAATTACAAAACAAGGACTAAGAAGTGAATGAATCTTGAATCTTGAATCTTGAATTTTATTGATTGCAAAATAATCCAAAAGTTATAATCTACATGAATGAAAAATCTACAAATTATGCATCATTTTTTCCAACTCATTCATGTTAATATTAACGAAAACTTGCATAGGATAGTCAAAGTCAATGGGGGAAAAACCATGCATTGAACTTAATTCTGCTGAGTTCTCCCGTAAAGACATAATTTCTTCAAGTTTCTGATCATCGTTCGGCTTCGATTTCATTCCTTGATTTCTTCTTTCCGGTATAATCCAATCTCCAAAGGCAAACTAGAACATTCATTGCGTTGCTTCCCAATGAGTGTCTGTTGTCTCCAAACTGTTGTCGTCCCTGACTAAAGGCACTCTCCGATGCAACGGTTGATATTAGAACATTCAAGATATCTCTAGCTAATCTTGAAAGCATAGGATATTGTGTTTCATTACTTCTCCACCAATCCAACGTGTTCATCCGTCGTCTACGATTCTCTGACCGCGATCGAAGATAATATCTAAGCTCTTCCCAATAAGTTGATGTGTAAGCTCTCTCATCAACACTATTCCAACAAGGTAAATCATAAAAAGAATCAGAAAAACCACTATGTGCCGGCCTTTTAGAAGATGATGGCTCCTCGGGAGGATGAGGAGTGATAGTTAAAGTGATATTTGCAGGTACGACTAAATCAACTAAATTAGCATAGTGATTATATAATTTTTCTATGTATTCGCATCACCCATAGACATCCACAAATCAAGTTCTACTTGTTCAGAATCATTGTTAATATTTATTTCTAAATTAGCATAAATAATAGTACTAAAGTGACACATAGTATTATATTTCATGCACGGATTTAGCATAGCACCAGCCAAGTAAATAGGGAAAATAAAAAAAAATATTTTTTAAATTTAGTAAACATGACACCAACAACTTCTTTATAACTTTTTTTATTTTTATATTCTTTGATCAAATCAGAAATATTAATTATATATGCCAAAATATTACAAACAGTAGGACAATAAACACCGAAAAATTCAACCGTAGCTACATAAAATTTTTCTAAAAACTTAACAAGATCATTAATTACAACCTAATCAGAATCATGTAGCATGGAATCAGCAGAATCAACAAATGAACCACAATATTGATTAAAAGTTAGTATAATAGGAACTCTATATTTATAACCAGTTTTAAAAAAATCATACGTAGAATTCCATCTAATATCAATTTCCTCGGGCATCAATATCGGTGCAAGTTCATTTTCTTGACATTTAACTTTAAATTCTCTAATTTTTTTTCTTCGATTATTTTCTTGAATAAAACCAACAAAAAAATGAATTTTTTCAATATAAAGCTCAAAAAACTCAAGACCATCTTTTACAATTAAATTATATATATGACATGCACACTTAATATGAAAAATTTCAGGTAACGATGGAGATAGCTTAGATTTTAACTTTGTTATAGCAGTCTTGTTGTTAGAAGAATTATCAAAAGCAATACATAAGATTTTATTTTCGATACCATAAAATTCGACAACTTTAACAACAGAATCAACAATAAAATCTCCAATATGTTTACGATCTTCATCATATAAAAAAACAAGAATACGTTTTTGCATCACAAAATTACTATCCATCCAATGACAAGTAACGGTTAAATAATCATTTTTATTTACAACACGACCAAAGATCAGAAGTTAGGGACAATCTATATTAAATATTTTTTAATAATATTGATAAATAAAAATAATATTGTGAATGAAATCTAAAAATATCAGAAAGACAAATACTTTTAGGAATACCATTAAACATAGGATTATAAATTGCTTGAATATAATGAATAAAGGCATCAAAAGAAGGAAAACTAAAAGGCAAACAACCCACAACTACCATTTTAGCTATTTCTTTCCGGTTTCTCAATTTGTTATACTTCTTCATTACCTGACCGGTTGTTGGGTCCATTCAAGTTTGCGTTGGCCCACCAACATCCCCACCACCTCGTGCAATATTTAACTATCTTTCGTGAGCATCACCTATGTGTCTCATTAACGTACCCCTTGCTTGCCTCTGCTTTTATGCTTATATATTTGTTGACAAATATTGTATTGTACTTCAGTATCTAATATACGATCAAAAAATTACCATGCAATACTAATTATTTTACGAGCTCTTGGAGCACGAAAAGGACGGGGAAGGAGATTAACCGATTCAAATCTAACGTTAGCATTTTTTACCGCAGGTGTATCACCAATATTTTCATCATCTTCGTCTAAATTAACCGCATCTACTTCATTTTCTTCTTCTATACCGTAATTTTTCTGAACTTCTACATAATTCATATCGTGAGTACTTACGCCTATTTCTTCCTCAAAAGGTGTACCAAGTGGTATCGGAGGCGAAGACACACGGGTATGTATATCTACTACTTGAAGTACCTCTATCGCTAGTAATTCGCTTTTTACTATCACTACCGCTTCTGGAACAAAAATTTTTAACACCTTTAGTAGCAATGTTTCTTAATTTATCCATAATATAAATTAAACTAAAAAAAATTCAAAATACACAAATATAATAAAATTAAATATTCAACAATTAATACACTAAATAAAAATTAAACTTAAGAGATGGAACGATAATACCAAATTTTGAAACTATTCGAAGGTTGCGACTTTAGAAACTTTCACTCGTACTTTGTAATCGCAAAATTAAAAAATTAAAGTGAGCACTTTAAGAAATTAAATATATAGAATATTTGAGAATTGAGAATTGAGAGAATGAAAAATTGTGTGAAAAATGATTTAAAGGTGTAAGATATATATATAAAAAAATTTGGGATTAAAAAATATTTTAAATAATTTTTTTTAATAAAAGTATCCAAACTAGCTGTTTAGATCCAAAAACGGCTATATAGCCATTGAGCCAACGGCTAATTTGGCCCAAATCTAAAAAAAAAAGACAATCGGACCGAGCCGGTTAACCGACGGACCTGGATCAAGTTTGATTTGGATCGGATCGGGTTAACCAAGCCCAACCAAAAAATTAAACCGACCCAAAATTCAATACCCTACAGCCCATGAATTGACCGAATCGGATTAAACTAAGGCTATTTTATTAAACGGGCCGATTCGGGCTAGATCCAACCCATTTGACATGCTTAGCTTTTTCTTGAAGACATATTATGATAATCAACTACTCCCCTTTCACCATTACATGCCAGGTTTGTTTTTCAAGAATCAAATTATATGAATTTTCATTGATAATTTAAAATATATTTATTTTAAACATGAACAGTCTCATGCAATTTTTGTTTAGCTTAAAAATATCTTTAAGATGTCAGACCATAAAATAAAAGTATAATATATAGACAAACATATAAACTTAACATTACCTGTCAAATAACCACTTCAATTTTGAATATATATGCCCACTAGACATCTTAATTCGTCTATATTAATAATTAATTGATACTTATATTTGATTAAACACTCCAACTTATAAAATAATTATCTACGCCTTTAGAATTATGTGGCATGTCGGCTCTAAGTGTCAAAATGATTATCTACACCTTTAGAATTATGTGGCATGTCGGCTTTAAGTGTCCACGCAATGCACTAAAGACGAATAGAAATGTTTAGCTGTCAATTGACATTATTAACAGTGTCTAGACATACCTTTATGCTTGGAGTACGTAGTTGAGCATTGAGGCCAAAAATAAAACTCTTAGCAATTATCGGGCAACTCGATGGTACTCCTGGTAAAATAAAACTACAGGAATTGCTTACTGAGACAATTTGACAGATGCCCAATCACTCAAAGAATCTGCCTTCTCTTTTGCACTTTGCATAGCCTTTTCGCCTTCGATATTCACGTTGCCAAATTCGTTCTCCGCTTTGCATCCTCCATAGCATCCTCTTCCTCCAAACACCAACACACACATAACATCATCACCACACATAATACAAACAATAACACTGTCCTCTTCTCCATTTCTAACACTGATCCTAGAAAAATAACTTGACCTGTTGACCGTGGGCTTTTCTGACAATACAAACGTATTTAATAAATTATCGTTCTTAAAGTTGTATGTTTCGTGGAAAATCGTTAGGTACAGCGACTTCAAACAATTTTTAAAAGTAAAATTGGTAGCGATGAACACAATTTCTGATTTGGGTAATGAAATTTTCAAAGTGTTTGGAGTTATAGAAAGCGGGTTTTTCTTTTCTTTTTTTTGAAATTGAATATTAGAAGGGCGGTTGGCTTTTGAAAGATTAAATGATATACGTGGCAGTATTTTGGATGGAAGTGTAACGTGTTTTTCCTTTAATGCTGGCACGTATTCTCAATTTGCCTAGACAGACTGAAATTGCTGTTTTTTTTAAAATTTTATTTAACTTTTGGTAACGAGTCATTGCTACTAGATATACTTCCTTTTCCCCCCAAAAAAGACAACTTACTCTCATATACTCTCTTCGGTTAGATTTGTTTGACCGATTTTGATTTAATACAACATTTAAGAAGGTAAGTTTTTTTTGAATATTTTATAATTTAAAATTAAAAATATATTAAATATATAAAAATATCATCTAATTTTATAATTTTAAATTAAAAAATTATTAAAATAAAAAAAGTTATCTTCTTGAAAAGGTTAAATAATAAAATAAATTAAAATCAAAGGAGTATTTATTTGTTCACATCTACTTTTTTACATTTTTCTTTAAATAGCTATTATTTTTTTTTTATATTTAATTTCAGTGATCGGATTAATTTATGCAATACCTCTGTTAATTTAAGAGAATATTCATCCCTGCTATCTGTTAATTTTATAAAAGGGAAAGAGTAAAAAATATTCCCCTACTTTAATTAATTAATTAATTATATTTATTTCTAATCAAATTATAGGGTTATATATATATTTCTATTATTAATAAAGTTTTTAAAGATAACCCTCATTTTAATATTTTTTTACCTTGAGTCATGTGGTGTTATATTTTGAATGAGGTGAATGCCATGTGGCGTGTCATCTCAGCATCCAATTTTTCTTTTCTTTTTCATTTTAATTTCTTTTCATCAACTTTTATTAATTTATTTAATTTATTAATTTTTTTAAATAAAATTAAAATATGAAATAAATTATTTTCAAAACTACAACTCTAAAATTATAATCATGAGTTTATGCTTCTGCTCCAATTTGAAACCATCCATTCTGTTTTCTCAAACTTCAATTTTTGATGAATTCAAATCCGTACCCAACCTGTTTCCTTAACCCGAATAACCCAAACAAACTTTTTCCAAATACATATACAACCGCCAAAGGCACACCGCCAACATGCTCCTCTTATCACTAAAAGTTACCGAAAGGTCAATTAATTAAGGTGTGATTCAATTATGATCGAGGAGTATCACTGAATCCTTTATCATATATCGCCGATTTCCCTCCTTCCTTTGACGTCTTATACCCAAACTTTTTGTACATTCAGCGATGGGCACAAGAATCGCTAATTTTATTGGCTATGCGCCAAATTATTTGGTGATGCATAATTGGAATTTTTATTCTCTTTGTGTTGCTAACATTGGCTAAAACCATTGCTAATCATATGTACAGAGATACCCAAAAACTTTTTCCCCATTATATTTGTTAAGTAAAACTTCCAAACTTTACCTCTACTTTTTTTTACGGCCAAATTCAAATACATATATAATCTCTTAATTTATTAAAATTATTCATTTTAAACATCGGATTAAGGAAATAGGTCGGGCACGGATTTAAATTTATAAAAAATTAGAGTCCGAAAGAAGAGAACGGATGGTTTCAAATTGGAGCAGAACATAAAGTCATGATTATAAATTTAGAATTGTAGTTTTGAAAATAATTTATTTCATATTTTTTTTTTTAAAATTAATAAAATAAATACATTAATAAAAGTTGATGAAAAAAGGTTAAAATAAAAAAGTAAAAAAAATTGAATGCTGAGGTGGCACGCCATATGGCTTCCACCTCAGACAAAATGTAACACCATATGACTTTTAACTTGCCAAGATGAAAAAATGTTAAAATAAGGGGTATATTTGAAAACTTTATTAATTATAGGGGTATATTTGACCCTATAATTTGACTAAAAACAAATATAATCAATTAATCAAAGTAGAAGAATATTTTTTACCCTTTTTCCTTTACAAAATATTCATTCCTTCTGTCAATATGTATTATATAGTCTCATTTTAGAGAATATATAGGAATAAATTATCTAATATGTTATCTCTTGAATTTGAAATTACGTACGTCATGATGTCCAATTCATTTTATGACTGTCAAAATTTCAAAAAGGCACAATAAAATGAAAAAAATTTCAAAACGAAAAAGGTAAATACCTGGTGATTTTACCTTATAAGATAAATAGAGTCACTTACCTTATCATTTGATTGAAAAAGTTGGTGCGAGTTGAAAATTTAATGACATCAATGTACTCCTTCCGTACATCTTTATTTATCCATTTTTCTACTTGAGAATGTCCAATAATACCTGTTCAGTTTATAAAATTAATGGATAGTTTATCCATTTTTACCTATTTTATCCTTGATATTAAATACAACGGAAAAGGGCCTAAATGCCCTTCAACTATGTGAAATGGGGCAAAAATGTCTTTCGTCTATCTATTGGGCCTAAAATGTCCTTTCCGTCTACCTATTGGGCTATTTTGCCCTTTTATTTAAGAAAAATTATATAATACCACAGCTTATCTTTATTAAACTACATAAAATTCATATCATTTTATTAATATTAACCAAATAAATAGTGCACAATATCAATTTTTCATCATTCTAAATTGATCTGATAAACAAAAAGAAAAACAACATAAATAGTCATTTAAAAAAAATTATTACATATACATAACCGTATTAATTGATTCTCAGATATATCATATAAAATATTTACTTTTATAACAGATTCTAATATATAGAAAAATAATTATATATTAAATTTTATATTTCTTATTTATTGCTTATTTTTATGAAAGTCTTTGTTCATTCATTTTTTATATAGTATATCAAAATTTTATGTTTTTTTCATTTATATTGCCTGCTTTCACGATGCCTTTATAAAAATATATGATATATTTATACCATTAAAATTCATGGTATATTTCTATATTATACAAATTATATTTATATCATAAAGATATATGACATATTTATACCATATAAAGTATATTTATACCATAAACATACATGATATATTTTAGATATAAAAAGTTTATACCATGTAATATTGAAAAAATATATTTATATTTAATAAATAATTTTTGAACATAAAAAGTACTTCCGATATAATGAGATATACCAAGAATATTTATCTCATAAATTATATAAAAAATATAATAATAATCTGACTTTGACATAAATTATATCTACACAACAAAAATACATGGTATATTTGTACTTCCAACATAATAATTTTTGTTCCATAAATATTTATTCATAAAAAATTATGGTTAACCCATTATATTAGAATTAAAAATACACGATAATAAAATAATACTAGATGATTAACATACATGAAAAAAAAATGAAACATACATGAGCAAAAAATGAAATACTTAATTTATTTAAAAATATTTGAATTTTAAATATCAGATAGAGAAAGATTTGAAAGCAGTGATTATCTTTTCCACTTTTAATTTGAAGATTGAAAATATATCTCTTAAATTAAGGTGAATGGATAATTAGTTATAACATTAAATTAAGAATTATAATTATCTTTTTTGATCTTTTTAAATGGTTATATGCGTAATTTTTTTTTTTTTTTTGTAATATTGAAAAAGTACTACTCCTTCCATTTAAAAAAGAATGACCTACTTTCCTTTTTAGTCCATCCCAAAAAGAATGACCCCTTTTCCTTTTTGGCAATACTTTAATTTCAAATTTCCACATGATATGTTTAGGACCACATGATTAAAGGGCATTGTGGTACATTTGACACAACTTTAATTTAAGGCCACAAGATTCAAAAGTTCTTCTTTATTTTCTGAAACTTTGTGCCAAGTCAAAGTAGGTCATTCTTTTTAAAACGGAGGGAGTATTATTTATGTAATTAAGTTTTAAGGATGATCTTTTCATGTAATTTGCCTAAATAAAAGGGCAAAATCGATCCAATAGGTAGACGTGAAGGGCATTTTAGGCCCAATAGGTAGGTCAGAAGGGTATTTTAGACCCAATAGGTAGACGAAAAGGATATTTTAGGCCCAATAGATAGACGAAAGACATTTTTACACTATTTTACATAATTGAAGGACATTTTAGGCCCTTTTCCGTAAATAAAATACATAACTCATTATATTTTTCAAAGTAAAAAATTTATTATACGCAAAGGGTGATATAGTAAAATCAACCATCTATTTATTGTTTCTTAAGACATGTAAAGTCAAAATTAAACACGTATTTATGGACGGAGGAACTATTTAGTAACAAATTTATTTCAAATGCACTGTATTACAAGGTAAAATGTGTCCCTTGACTTATAAGGTAAAATGTGTCTTTTACCTTATTAATTTTCTTTTATATACCACTTATTCATTTCATTCATTAATTCAGCCTGTTTCACTCTATTCATCTATATTATTTGGGTGTTTGTTTTTGTTCAAAGTCTATTTCATTAATAAAATTTCACTTTAAGGTATACTTTAATCACCTTTTTATATAATTTTTTTCAATACCTAACAAACAAGTATGTAGTATAGTATTATTAATCATTTTTGTAGCTTACTAATTTGTCAAATGTTGTTTTTATCATATCAAGTTGTTAAGCCTAAACCTACGTTAAGTCAGTATTGTCATGCATGTGTAAAAGCTTGTCCTTTAGTTGCATGCATGTGTAAATTAACATTTTGTATGAAACCCATATCAAAACTAATTTTAATTTTCTTTCTGTATAGATATGGAATATCAACACTTTGTGCATCCAGGACCATCACAGTATGACGTATGTGCCACGCAAAGTAAATATTGGTCCGAGGCTATTTGAAAAGGCACATTAAAAGGAGAAAAGGTATGTTTGATAGTGCGACGTGATGATAATGATTTTTGACAACATGTTAAAAATCATTCGTTCTATCCCCGTCTTCGTAATTATTTTAATATTTGTGATTTTAGGGGCGTTATAGATGTTGGATTTGTTTCCTGCGATTATTCCCTTATTATTGCACTGGTTGAAAGGTGACGACTAGAATCGCATACATTTCACCTGAGAACGAGTGAAGTGACAATAACCTTACAAGACATGTAACTCATTTATGGAATGGTCGTAGATGGAACTCCCATTCTTCATCCAGACGCTGCTCAAGATAGCGTTGGGGTGGGGGTCTATGATGTGATACGAAAGTATGATCGGGGGAGTTAGGTCACTCCTCTTCTCTCCGATTGGGGAAGTCTCAGTCAATAGATCTTAGAGGACTGTCGGATTTCTACTTTTATAAGAGAACTCAAACCATAAACATTATGTGTCCTACCGGTGAGTTACAGTTAAACGCCCTATTCGCTATACCGTTAGTGACGCTTATCACGCTTTCAATTGGTTAAACGCATTCTCTTACCCGTTGAACTTATTACTTTCCACTTTTTAATCAGAAATTCAGATTGTGACCTACTATTTACCGGCTCGGAGCAATCAAGCTCAGAGAGGTATCTATTAAAAGGCAATAAATATTTGCCGAATTAACAGGATGGATACCTGACCTAGACTTTTTTTCAAGGAAACAATTTTTTTTTAATGAGATTAGAGGAATACATGGAAAATCTAAATGAAATAACTGATGAAACTGAGGAAGAAAAGGTGCAACGAAGAGTTAGGTTGTATCTTTTTTGGTTGTGCGGCGGATAATATTCCTCGACAAATCTGAAAATAAATTTAGTACAGACTTTTTGATGGACATGCATGACTTACCCGCAATGTCAACACAGGCTTGAGGAGCCGCTGTGCTATCGCACCTCTATTTTTGTTTGTGTCGTGCGTCGATGAAAAAGTCACACTGCATTAGTGATTTTATTTCATTATTGCAAGTATGTGAACTTTAAAGTATTTTTTCTATTTTGAATTACTTAATTTTATTATGATGATAACTATTGTTGATTATATTTTTCTAGGTATGAGCATCGGAGCGTATTGTCCCATTGCAATCACTTTCGTTGCCTTAGAGCGAGGAAAATTTGGGACACCCGACCACACATGTACGTAAATGGTCCCGAGGTAGAACTCATCAAAATGAGGCTCGTAGTGTGCTTGTCATAATAAGAAATGTATTAGACAACCTTATTGAGAAGCAGATATTTTTTATATTATCATGTCATTTTTTTTTATTTTTTCCCTTAATTTGTTTTGTTTGTAGTAATATAACGCAATATTCCACCAATTAAATAAAGATCATATATATAAGAGTGGTAAAATGCTAAATTGTTATTGCATGCAAAATATTTACTATTGTACTTTGAAGAGTCATGTTCATACATTGTGTAGTAACTTTCACTATAAATCTTAGACCCTGTTATATATAAATTTTATTATTGCTAAAGAAATATTTCTCAATCATATTATGTTTCTTTATAAATAATAGTAGTTGGCATTAACATCATCCACTTCATAGTAGATTTTTTAAAATACATATTTTGGGCTAGAGTTGAATTCTTAACATCATCCACTTCATTGAGGGTAGTCCTAATAATGTTGAATTTTATAGCAAAAATTTATGCGTACGTAGGTCAAATTCTATATTTATATTTTTAAAAATTTTTATATTAAATATTATGAGTTGTTACTAATTAAATCAGTAAAGATGAAGTAAACATATACCTGTTAGTTACTAAACTAAGCGAAAAAAATTCTTTCTGAAACATTAATTATAATATTTTTATTATTTTGTAGTTTATTTGGCAGCCATATTCTGAGCAACTTATTAATGAGTTGTACGAACGGTGTTGCCGAGGACGTGTTATTTGGATGGATAAAGTTTCACTTATTTGTGAAATTCATCATGAATGGCACACGATTTATCGTGTTATGTGAGAATTTGGTTATGTCCACATACCTGTTTCATCTGAGTACAAATCATTTCATTTTGAATACGATAAACGGTTTTGAATAACACAGGAGATTGTTATGTTGTTAAATGAAACGGAACAAAAGTGGAATGAGCGCTATGACAGTAGTGTTCACCCCTATTACAGGGTCAACCAAGAAGATTACAATTAATGATATTTCTATCACTCGTGCTTTATAATTGGAAATCCAACACATATTGCTCCAGTTGGATACCAACCAATGGCAGACAGACATGAAGCATCGATATGTATATTTTAAAATTTTTGTTAATACATGTCAATGATTTTTTTAGCAACTAATGTATTAATTTTTTTTTAGGCTAGGGGATATATAAGGTCATATCAAATTGCTCAAAGTCTTGTGAATGATAATAATCAATCAAAAGAGGTGAAGCAAATCGTAGTGCAATTTGCATCGATTTTTTCTAGAGTCAATGACTGTTGCCTCTTTGGGAACGCGTTTGACTTTTGATTCAGAGTACACACCGCCAAATGAATATGATAAACCACCATCAGTTCAAGTTCGTCGACAATCAGCTGCACCAAGAGAGAAAGCTAGTCGAGGTGGTGGGAAGGGTGGACAACAACGGAACGAAGTTCATGTTGAACATAATTCAGTTGATGTAGAAAATTCCAGTGATCATGGGGTACAATATAAAAATAATTTCAATCTATTGCTGGCTACAACTAATGTTGAACCATATTACTCCATATATGATTATGCTGGAGCCTCGACTAGTGGGACAAATTATTTTCATGAACAAAGTTCTGATTTTGTAACTCCACCTATTGGGGTAAGTGGCTTTAGCCAATTTAGCAGATACTTTCCTAATGTTTATTTCAAAACGCGTCAATTTCTATTGTACAACTCTCCTTTTACTGAAAGATTAAGTTTTTCTAAGGTAAGTGTATAACACTATTACTATATTATATTTATGTTAACTTTATAATTAAATCAATGCAAGGTTAAATCAATTTAGGCCTTAAAACTCCAAAATAAAAACTTGAATATGTGCTCACCTTGCATTGTTGTTGAATCATGCTCCCACTCAACGATAGTGTCTGGATTGCACGATTGTAGTGCTGTCATATATGTAGGTAATGCCTTGAAAGAACTTTCAAAATCACCATACACCATCTTAAATGCCTTTCTTCGACCTTTTTAATCTTTTCGATAACTAGGGGTATAATGGTGCAATCCTTTGATGTTTTCGCAAACCATCTTGATGCTAATATTTGGATCCTTCCTAATATATGGAATCAATGAAGTAGCAACCAAATCGGTGTTTAAATTATAATGATCCTACTTATATTTATTCAGATTACAAGTATGCTTAATCATTTTTTCCGTCTTTCACATACCACTGGAAACTGCTCTAAAGCGTATCATCCATTCACACCCTGACGTATATTGCCTGTAAATAACCTTCCAACTGTCTCCTTTTGATCAATCATAAAGAAACTCCGTCCCCTTAATTAGATTATACTTTCTCACAACTGATTTCATTTGTTTTTTGTTAACGAATAACATACCTAAATGCAAATATAAAATAAATATTATTAATTATATCAAATGATTTTTTTTAATTTACTAGTTTATGTATTAAAATACCAACCTGAATTAATATGTTCAAAAATATTTTGATTTCAAAGTGGAGTTCGAAAATAATCTTCATTGGCCGTGCACCTCAACTCTTTTGGACTTTCTTTAGTATGATCCAAATATGAAATTGCTATGAAAGAATGATTGCCTCTATAGACACCAACGGGTGTGGACTCTCCATTAACATTTTAATCATTATTATCATCATCGTCATCATCAGAATATTGATCATCGTTTGCCGATTCATATTGTAAAGGTTCATCATTATCCAACTCCCCTTGTACGTCGTCGTTGTTGTTCACAAAATGAGTAAATCATCTCATTAATGATAAGAAAAAATACTTAATTAAATAAAATAGGTTGTTTATTACCTATCAATTGCCTCCACAGAAGAAGGATATTGTGGGCCACTTGAATTAAAATTTTTCAAATTCATAGACGCATTACTAAGTCCTTCGATATCAAAATTATTCACAAGTCTGGGTGAGTTTTGATAATGTATTTCAAATCCACCATCAAATTGTTGTTTCATAGCCATTTTTGAAGAATTAATATTCAAATTCAAAGAATTTTGACTTACTCGAAGATCAAACTCACTATCCGTGGGTTCTTCAATAATAGGGGAATGTTTTACACACGTATACATGTCAAGCGTATGTACATTAAAGAGATTACCAAAAATTTCAACGGTGCAAAAAAATAAATATAAAAATCATCATTTCAAATAGGAGTTTCACCAAATATTGGTTATCCATTGGATGTAAAATAATTCGTATATCGTCCAGAAATAACCATATCATCTTTCAAATTAGTAATACCCATTTTACTTCTAAACAACCTTTTCAAACGATCATATTTGAGAGATAAATAAAATGATTGAACCGCTATAGGACGCCGACTATATCGTACCAAATCCCTATCATGCAAAGCTTCACCACCCCAATGTAAATTTACTCTTACCTTATCCATTTTAAATTAAGAAATGAACAAGGTTCAACAAATATTTTGAGTTATGAACTTTAATAATTTGTTTTGACTTGATGCAAGAAATAAACCTACACTCACACTCTTTATATAGCATCGAGAATTTTAAAGTTGTTACAAGGTAAACATGGGATCCTACCTTACAAGGTGAACATGAGATCCTACCTTACAAGGTTAACGACTCCATTTACCTTGTAATACCTTGCACTTTTTGGAATCTGTCAAATAGATAATAGATAAGGTAAGTGACTCTATTTACCTTATAAGGTAAAATCACCATTTTACCTTACACTCTAACATGTGGACTGACGCCGTTAACTTTTTAATGGACAAGGTAAACACGCTGTGTTTACCTTGTTCGTTTTGGAATTTTTCCATTTTGATATGCCCTTTTGGAATTTTGACTAAAAAAACTTGCCCTTTAGGCTTCGGACTCCACCCTTATATATTAAAAAAAAATAGTGAACAATTCATTCATTTTTATTTGTTTATTCTATTAAAAATAATTTTTTAATTTTACTTATCTCCAGATTTCAATTAATGGCCACAATGTGGTATCATGAAAGAGCTATTATGATATACTATTAACTATGTGGTTTATGTTATAGTATTATATTTTTATTTCATGTAACGATAATTTATTATATTAACAAAATTTTTATTTGAATAAATCATTGTATTAACATGTGCATCCTTTACTTATATAGTAGACAATTTTGTGTATGGAGTATTTTATCTCATACACGAAAAATTAAAATTTCTTGTTCTTATACGTTATAAATTAATGTTCACAATCAAAGATGAGGTATGACAAACATCTTGATAATTGTACCACAAGATTAAATATAATTTAATCTTAATTATGGGAGTGGTAGTATTCCAACTTCTTATACTAGTACATTTCATATGTATTCAATGGATCACTTAGAGATATTCGTTTATGTTCTAAATATTATAAACGGCTTCTCTAGTTCATTACATGTACTTAAACTCTTAATCTTGATATAATTATTATGATATATGTAGTTTGATTTATTATTTTAATTATTAAAAGGTGAGACTCTATATTCCTAATAGATTGGATAATGATAAATTACTCGATGAAATAATAATTAGTTGATAGAACCATGTCTCAAACTAGAGATACAAGACACCCCTTTATGGTTGCTTATAAGTTTTCACGTGAAAACCCTGCAAGTGGATTTTATATTCATTATGTGAAATAAGTTGAGCATATTAATAAAGGATTAAATTAGTCAATGAATTAAATTTTTAAAAATTTTATTTTAATTGATTGGTGTCGGTAATTCTAACACGGGGAATTAAATAACATGTAATGGTAGATTTTGAACTTAAATAAAGTGCAATTATAATTTTTAGTGAAATAATCTGTAATTTATTTGATATGATATTTCATTCATTATCGAATTAATATCATAATTGAAAGCCTCAGTTCATAAATCTGTGGTTCCTATTATGCCTGATTAACTAATCAAATTTGAAAAAGAAAAGGAGTTATAGAAGAGGTAATATTATTTTTTATTGGTCTTCTATAAATAAGCAATAAAAAGAGCATATTAAAAAATTATTTTTGGCATTAGGACAGTTTTAAAGGGCCCAAAAATATTTTTTGCATTAAGATGGAATTAAGGCTCAAATATTTTTGGGATTAAGGTTGTAATAAAGGGTGAAAAGCAGTTTACCTCTCCTCCTCCCCTTTTCAGCTGAATTGAGAATAAATAGAGGCTGATTTTTTGAGAAAAGATATATTTTTTCCTGAAAAGAGATTATTCTTCAATCCGAAAACTACTTGCCCACACATGTGTTGATTAAAAAGGTTAATCAAAAAGTAGTAGAAGGCAACAGACCTGGCTAATAAGAAGTTGAACGAATTGTGTGAAAACTTCAACAAGTAAGTAGTTTTCTGATTTTCATTTTGATTTTGTTATCTAGATGTTATGTGAGCTATATTGATCATTGTTAATTGATTCCGTGTGCATGTCTAAAATTGGTATCAGTAGTTTTCTTACATATGCTAGATAATGTAAAAGAAATTATATAATTGTTTACATATTTTTTGATAATCATTGTATAAATCATGTTGTTGATGGTTATTTATCATGTTTTGATGATATTAATGATTTCCAGAATTTAAGTTTATCATCCAGAAAATAAAAAATTAATTTTACGTGTTTTACTTAGTTTTTTGAAATTTATTTTTCTCAATTAAGTGTAAAACTGTAATGAATTTTGACTAAGCCCAATCATAGTCATTACTCACATTCTCTAACAAGCATGGTGGTAGGGAAAACCTGTTAGGGTAATTTATTTACCCTCGCAAATCATTTTGTCAGTAAACGCCTTAAAAATGCCTAAATATGTTTTTTGAATTGAGGAAAAACTGTAAAGTTTTTAAAATTGACTCAACTACTTTCGTTACTTATATAGATTAGCAAGTAGCATAGTGGTAAGCCAAGCAGTGCGGGCAGCCCTGCTGACCCCCGTAAACAACCTGGTCGATAATTGTCAATTTGGTTGGTTTTAGAGTTTTTTAGTTTTTGACGAACTTCAAATGATCTAAAATTTGGTAAGTTCATCAAAAATGATCACTGAGCAATACACATGGCTCTGCCATGATCTAGGGCTTTCTTTGGTCATTAAAGGCCGTTTCGATTGATTTTTGGGCATTTTTGTGTTTTCTAAAAAAAATTAAAAAATCTGAAAAAACATATTTTTTGCAAACCAATGTTTATAGGATTCAGTCCTTATGATTTTCAGTGGTTAATTACAGTAAATAATATGAGTATACATGTTGACATAGGTCATTTTTACATCGAATAAACTTGTCTAGTATAGTACTATGTTTTTAGTCTTTTGTTTTTGATGACTTGTATTAACTTTACAACTAAGTTACATGTTAGTTCAATGGTACAAAGACTTATGAATGTGATGTTTATCTAACTTAACTCAATAGTTTACTCTCCAACTGAGTTGGTTCTGTTTTATTTAAGACATATATCTAACATTACATGTATATTTGCTTAAATGGTTAAGTTTTTCTAATGATTCTAACTGTCTATGTGCATGGTTATATGTGTGATGTGTTTTTAAAATTTTTTATTATTCGCAGCATGCCTAATGATCTGCTTTTAATTTTATTATATAACAGATTAACCATGTCTTCATTCAATCCCTTAACTTTCATTCTAAATCGAAATAAAGTAGAATGTCCTAACTTTGTTGACTGAAACTGAAATATGAATATTGTTCTTACGATTGAGGGATTTAAATTTGTGTTGGTTGAGAAATATTCTGTTAAGTCGATTGAACCCACTGATAATGAGACTAAAGTCTACGATAAGTGGGTTAACGCTGACGAGACGACAAGATGCTACATTCTTGCCTCCATGTCAAATATGTTGCAGCATCAACATCAGTCCATGACTACTTCTTACAATATACTTGAATCTCTCAAAGAGATGTTTAGTGAGCAAAATCATGCTACAAAGCAGATGATCATGAAAGCCCTCTTGACCACAAAAGTGGTTGAAGAAACTTTAGTGAGGGAGCATGTTCTTAAAATGACGAGTCTATTGAACGATTTAAAATTTTTTGGTACGGTTATTAATAAGGAATCTCAAGTAGAGATGGTCCTTCAAACTCTGCCAGATAGTTTTCAATAGTTCCACTTTGATTATAATATGAATAAGATGGACTTTTCCCTTGTGAAACTGTTGAATGAACTGCAAGCAACAAAATTCACCATTAAGCAACAAGCTCCTCCAACGATGTTGATGGTTGACAAATCTTCAACTTTGGCTTTAAGCCGAAAGGCTAAAAGAAAAATAAGAAGAAGCCCCGTAAGATTTTAGGTGTTAATGGTGGTGTGGCTAAGCCTAAGGGCAAGAGATATTATTGGAAGCAACCTGGTCATCATAACAAATAGTGCCCCAACTATATAGCTAAGATGTAGAAACAAGGTACTTCTTTGTCATATGTCGTTGAAATATTTTTAGCGACTATTTTTACCCAGTTTTGAGTTATAAACTCGGGAGCCACTAATCATATTTGTACTTTTTTTGCAGGAGTTTTAGGAAATAGGATGCCTAAGTGAAAATGAACTATACATATTTCAAGCAAATGGGGAACCAGCACCAGCCTTAGCTATAGGAAATATTTTCATTTCTTTTAGTTGTTTTAGAGTTTTAACTTTGAATAATGTTCTCTATGTACCTTCTATAAGAAGGAATTTAATTTCAGTTTCAAGAATAATGAATGCTGCTTATAATGTTTATTTTGCTAATAATTGTGCAATTATTTAATATAATAAAGATTTTATTTTTTTGCTCCTATAATACATGATCTATTTATATTTTATGTTTCCCATAATGTGCTTCAAACAATGAAACTTAATTATATTGATCAATTACATAAAAGAAAACATATTTCGGAATTGAATGAAACGTACTTATGACACTTACGTCTAGGTCATATTAACATAAATAGGATCTCGCAGTTGATTTTTAGTGGACCTTTGAGTTCATTAAAAGGGAAGGCTCTTCCAATTTGTGAATCTTGTTTAGAAGGTAAAATGATCAAGAGATCTTTTCCTTCAAAAGAAAATAGAGCTGGTAATAAGTTAGAATTTATTCATACTGATTTGTGTGGTCCTATGCAATTATAAGCAATAGGTGATTTTGAGTATTTTGTGAATTTCACAGATGATTACTTAAAAATGGATACATTTATTGTTGCTCTGTAAATCTAAATACTCTTAAAAATTCAAAAAATTTAAGATGAAAACGAAAAAGTGACATAACAAACATATTTGTACATTACGATCTGATCGTGGTGTTGAATACATTTGTGTGGAATTCATTAAATACTTATCAGAATCAGGACTTACATATTGATATTTTGCTCCAGGAACACCACAACAAAAATGGTGTTGCAGAACGATAAAATAGAACTCTTATGAAAATGGTTAGAACGATGTTAAGTTAGTCAAATTTGCATTTTTCCTTTTGGGGTTATGCATTAGAAACATCACATTATATCCTTAACTTGATTCCTTCAAAATCGGTACCTTTAACCCCATCTTAAATAGGGAGTGGGCACAAAACTAATCTTTGACATATTTAAATTTGGGGTTGTGCAGCACATATGCTAAAAGAAAAAAACAAATAAATTGAAATTTGTGACAGAAATGTGAGTTTTTATTAGAATTCCAAACGGAACGAAAGGAGGTTTATTTTACTGTCCCAAAGAACAAAAGGTAATTGTTTTGACAAATGTCAAATTTCTTAAAGAGGATTATTTAATGAACCATATTCCTAGAAGTAAAATTATTTTACAGGAACTGAGTAATAGAATAACGAATAATGGAACACAAGAACAAATTTCAAAAATTGTTATTGACATACCACTGCATCCACTTAGTGGGAGAAATGTCAATAGGCAAGAGGTTGCACAAAAACAAACACTTGACATCACACTACCTCAAAATAGTGGGAGTAACGTCGAGAAACCTATAATTGTGGAGGAAAATATTCAGAGTAATGTCGAGCAACCTACCATTGTGCAGAAAAACGTTCAGGGTATTCAAAATTTAGTCTAGGTATATCAAATCCTGTAGTGACTAATCGTCGTAGTAGGAGAATTATTAGAAAACCTTTATGGTTTGCACTCTTGGGAGAATCGTACGATAGAATCCATGAGGAGCCTAATATAAAACCCCTTAATTACGTCGAAGCACAACATGATAAAGATGCTAAAATGTGGATTGCTGTTATGAAATCTAAAATGAAGTCTATGTATTTCAATCAAGCCTGGAAACTTGTAGAATCACCTGCCGGAGTCAAACCCATTGGCTATAGATAGATCTATAAGAAAAAGAGAGAATTAATGAAAAAGTGCAAGGTTTTATAAGGCTAGGATTGTTGGGAAAGGAATATAACGACCTAAAAATTTGATAAAATATGTAAAATTTATAATTTTGTGTGATTTGAATATTTTACCCCTCCCCGTGGTTGCATTATGATATTTCTGGGGTGTGAGAGTGATTGGCATAATTTTTGATGCATTTTGGTATCATTTGAGTGGTATGTGATTTTTGATGGCTTCGAGAGCCTTATTTTGGACTTATGTGGATATCTGATCCGTGCGATGGATGGATGAGCAGACTTTGCCAGCAGCTCTGAAATATCAATTTTAGGTTTGGTAGACCTTTGGTTAGGGTCCCGATGCACCCGAGCTCATTTGGACCTATTGGTCGGGAAGTTGAAAAATTAGAAATATGGGTGTGAGACCCATATTTGGTCGAAACGACCTCGGATGAAAAATACGACTTCACCAGAAGATCTGAAATATCGATTTTAGGGTGTTAACGTATTTGATATGATTTTACGGCTTTTAAATCTCATTTCGACCCTCGATTTGGAAAATTATAATTTCGAGTTTTGGGGGTCAATTTTGTGAAAACGATATTTTTTTTGAAAATATAATATCGCCATCGCATTAGGAACGTCGAATATAGTATGGTTACATAGTTTGTTTGTATATCAGACTCCGAATAAATTTTGAGCATCCCGTTGAAATCCATTTCGACTTAAGCGAAAAACCTGCACTAAATATTGCAGAAAAACTACAATATAACAACGTTTTTCCACCTATTTTTGGCCCATTTTGCACATTTTCATCTTGCCTTTTGAGAGTTAAACCCTAAAATAGTGTGAAAGCTTAAAAGTAAAGTTTGTGGGAGTTTGGGAAGCTAGATTAACATCTATTTCTTGGTTTTATTACGGATTTAAGGTAAGAATTCACCCTTTTCTTAGTAATTTCTTGATTAATTTCTCAAAACCTCAAAAATCTTAGGACATGATTTTAAACCCAAATTTCACTCCTGTTCACTTGAATAATGTTTTTATCTTATAATTACTAGTTTTTCATCAATTTAACCTTCAAAATAACTTCAATTTTTGATTTTAACCCAGATTTCACAGATTTTACTCGGTAAAGCTCAGAAATGGTTTTTCTTTGATTTGAACCTCATTTTTGACTCGATTTAACTTGGGTTTTCAGATGTAGGTTCCTAAAAATATGGGGAACATGTTTTTGAAGTATATTTCTAATTTTTCTCTTCTTTTTTGAAAACTTATTTCGGGGATCCGTTTTAACCTCGGACCAAAAGTAGTCAACATGAGTATCGTTGGTTTTGTTTTGACGCGTAGATTTTATATTTGATATTTTTAGTGGAGTTTGGGGTTGTTCGTAAAAGGTAAGGTCGCGGGTTCAAGTGTAGCAAATCGATTTCGACTTTTGAGGTAGGTTATGGCTTAACTCTTTCAGACTAGGTTGGATAGTAAATAATGATACAAAATGTATGTTAATGGTAGGAACCAATCATGAAAAATGACTATTTATGTGTTATGCCCGTGTGGGGACCTATATGTGATGTAATTATCGAAATTGAATTATTATGTGATATGTGTGACCGAGTGGGATCCTATGTGATATTAATAGCCTTGAATACATGTGAATAATTGTATTGTATTGTTAAGATGCTTAATATGGTACCCTTGATGTATTGTGATTATATTTATATTCATTTAGCATATGAGACATATGAAAATTCGTGGGTGAAACTGAAATAATGAGTATATATTGGCTCACATAGTTGTGAAAATACATCATTGTGGCTGGGTGTGGAAATACTCTTTGTGATCGGTTGTGAGCATTACATCCTCATATTATAATCATTCATGAAATAGTGGTACCACCGTAGAAACATCTGAGAAACACTAGCAACACCTCTTTAAAACCCTCTCCGAGGGATGTGCCGGGGAGGCGATATTGTAACACCTTATAAAACCCTTTTCGATGGATGTGATGGAAAAGAGATATGAGATATGTGGATTGTATACGGATTGATGAACCCCCCATGGGTCCTACGTCGGGAAGCTTTAGCTCCATAGGTGTATATGGAGATTGTACCACGATCCCGGAGGTTGTGCGACGACCTCGTGCATCATCATCATCATCATCATCATCATCATCATCATCATCATCATCATCATCATCATCATATAAATTTCACTTACTTTATTGTGTTATGTTGTGTTGTATTGGCATATTGACTTGTCATCTATGTATTTATCATATTTTCTTTTACTTGTATTTGATGATCTTGTATATGCATGTTTCCCTTTGTTCTTCTTATATGTGATATAGTACGTACTTTTGTTCTATCTTGGTGTGATGTTGCAATATATGTGAGATATATTAGAACTGTTAGTGCAAGTGGTGTGGGCTACCGTTGTGGGACATTTTCTGATTGCAGGTGACGTGTCCTTAGTGTATATTTTGTATGCTTTATTTACTATTTTGCTTGGTCGACCTATGATACCTACTGAGTACAAGTGGACCGTACTCATTCCTACTACGCCCTTTCGGTGTAGGTCCTAGCTCGAGTGCGCCTCATCTTGCCTGACTCGGGCGATTGTTGGAGCTTCAAAAGTAGCGGTTGGACATTCCTGCGTTCAAAGTTCACCTCTATCTTTCTATAGTAGTTATGTCTTTATTAGAATTTGGAGACAATTATTATTCCTTTGTGGTTATTTTTTTGCTGTATCTGACTCTTGAATTGTATTATTAATTCTTACACTATTGACACCTGATTTTTGGCATGATTGGTATCTTGGATAAGTTCTTTCCATATTATTATTGTAAACACATGATTTTTGACCCTCCCCGAGTTTTAACCTATTTTTTCAGCATTAAATATTTATATTTTTTTCGATATTTATTTTAACTTTTATTTCATTTTAATAAGTTTTAATTAAAAATAAATAAATAAAGTTACATTTTTGGGTATTTTTATTTTATTTTTTAATAAAAATAATACGAAAAGAAATTCAAAAATACTTTTTCCTTTTAATTTTAATAAAAAAATCTAGTAAGTTCAATATTTTAAATTATATTTTATAGGCTAGTTATAAACTTTTCTTGCATTTTTTTAATATAAAAAATAATTAATTAATATATATATATATATATTTATTATTATTATTATTATTATTATTATTATTATAGTATTATTATTTATATTTTATTTTATTTTATCTCAATTTTTTTATCTTATCTTATTAAAAAAAAAAGAAAGAGAAATTTTATTCTAAAAAACTACCCCAACCACCCCCACCTTTTTCTCAACCCCATTAACTCCCTCAACTACCCACCCTATACACTTATATAACACAACACACACACGGACAGACACAGAGAAAAAAAAAGGTTCAGACAAAAGGCAGAAAAAGGGAACACTTAGAAACTTTGAAAGAAAAAAAATCAAAGAAAAGGCAGAAACAAAGAAACAAGGGTGAGTTAGAGTTCGAGTTTGGCCTCCATTTCGAGTTTTCGGTGACAACATTTTTGTCTCAATATTCAATCTAGTTTGTTACACAGGTTCTTTTCCGATCTTGTACTAGTTTTATAAGTTCTTATTGTAAACAGAGCATGAATTGTGTTATTAAATGAGTTTGTGTATTATTTAGTAGGCCGGACTGATTGCTTGTGTGAGTTTATTTTTTATCGTCACGAGTTGCATGTTTAGTTATCCGAGTACTTCTACGTTATGCGTGGACTTGGTATTTCAAAATATTAATTGTACTAGTTTTATTTTCGGATTATTTTGAAATGAAGTTTCAGTTGAGTTTTATATCTTTAACGTGTTGTGGATCTATATCTACCGATGATAATGTCTCACTGATCTTAATATTTAATATACTGTATTATTTTTAAGATTAGAGACAAAAGAATTAGAGAAACATATTAAATACGCATAAAGCATTTTTCTATAAACACAATACATGCAAAAAGATAGAAACATAGAGATACAGAGAAAAAGGAAAAACTCAGGAAAAGTAAAAAAGAAAAAAAGTCATGCAACCCCTCAACTTTGTAATTTAAGTTCAATTTAATCAATAAAGGGTCAATTTTTATCCTAATTTTTATTCAATTAAAAAACATGGGTTATTTTGAATTATATTCTTAGTCACTAAAGTATATTCTTGGGGACATAAAAAAAAAAAGATTTTGCATTTAATGCTATTACCATTAATTTGTATGATTATATCTCTTTATTATTGTCTTTTTAGTTATATGTTTATGGTTTAGGTCGATTTTATTTGTAATCTTCTCATTTGGGCCATAGTAATTGACTAAAATTTAAAATTAAGTAATAATTCCCTTTGCTTTTGAAAACGGAAAAGGTTCAATAGTAGAAAAAATTATTGGGTTTGGAATTTGGTTTATTTGATATATTGATTCAAAGTTTGGAAGATGTTTTGAATGTCTTAGCTACATGTTTAATTTTTCCTTTGGATCATTTTAAATTTGACTTGTTTACATATGCATAATTTATTTTTCTATTCTTTGTTGTTTTACTTGAAATGTTTTGTAATCCTGAGATATTGCCGCCAACTTTCTTTTAAATGAGAAATTGATTTAGTCCTAAACTTAATTTAAGGAGACATCAATTAAACATGAGGAAAAAGAAGGATGAGTTACGAATTTATTCAAGACCTGTTGCAATAAAGAAAAGAATAAAAGAGGAAAAACCTGATGAGGTAGCAATGATTATGGAGGCTTCATTAAGGCTGACATACAAATTAGTGGCTAAGATTTCAAACTTGGCAATTCAGAATTCACTTTGCTTCTCGTAAAAAGAGAGCCTTGATAGTCTGTTTTGTTTTCCTTTCTATTACCCGAATTATTTTAGGATTGTACTTTAGGATTTAGCTTGTCTTATTTTATTATAATTTCTGTTCAAACCCTTTTATCTTTATGTCAATAAATATGTGTCCCTTTTATTTTTTTACTTTATTTTTCAATTTGTTTGATTGTCTTTCTTTTTTTTTAGAGAACTCTTTTATGGTGATTCTAGTGATATGGTATGCATGCTGAATTTTCACAGGATCTTAAAATCTAATCTATCCGAAAACACTTGACCAGGAAGATAGAGTTGAAAGAAAAAATCATTTAAGGAAATAAGTAAAGTGTTGAAATGTTTGCTGATCGAGTTAAAGCCTCACTTGAATGGATTGAAGCAATAGCTTTATGAATAAAAAATGACCTGGTCATCAATGAGAAGGTCAATCTCACGCACTTTAAATGAGAGCGATCAGAAGATATATAGTCTCCACTGTCAGGAGAAGCAAAAGAAAGTTAGGTTAAAAAATGTATGAGTCCTCTAATGGGAGAAATGTAAAAGATAATTTAACCTTTATGTTTGACAAGTGCATAAGAAGTAGTGACACAAGTGCTTAATCATCGTCAATGTTGAAAAGGTGTGTATTAACTTCATGTTTCACTCCCAGATCGCATGTTATGTACTTGCATTTTTAAGGATTGATATGATAAAGACATTTCATTCTGCTACCCAAATGTTGTGTCATCCTTTGTTACCCCTTTTGAGCTGTAGATTTATTTTTTTCCGTGCCCCTCTTTTGAAATCAAAATAGAGTATGAAAAAGAGTCAAAGGAAAAAGAAGAAGAAAAAAAGTATCAAGAAAGAGAAATAGAGTCAGGAAAAAAATCCTCTAAAAGAGAAAATTCAAAGAAAAAGAAAAAAAAGAAAATAAAAAGTCAAAATAAACCAAGCAAAAGAACAAGAGGCCTGAACTACGTTTGATCTGATTCTTTCTATGACAAGATACATAGGCAACCCTACTCTGGGGTTCCGTCCAACTAAAAGAAAATTTAAGTTACCCAGAATGAAATAAAACTGGAGCAAAAGTTTATTTCCTTAATGAGTCGATTCCAAAAGTTGTATGTTTCACCCAATGTTATGTAAATTTTTGAGCCTCATGCCACTCTTTCTTTCTAACCCTTTCCAAAAGACAAGTTACAACCAAAGAAAGACCTTCAGATCAATCTTTGAGAATGTCAAGGCTAAACATGTTATAGGTGCATGATGTTTCATATTTTGGACGACGTTTTATTTCAAAATAAAAAAAAGAAAAAAAAGAGTCTTATTAGTGAAAACCCTCCTGGGCACCATAAGACGACATGAATTGTGAGATTAAAAAAAATGAGAGTCTTATTGGTGAAAGCCCTTTTGGACACCATAAGTTGACGGTGAGTTGAGAAAGAAATGAAAATAAGATAGGATCGTTGGAAAAAACCCATAGAGGTGCCACTAGCCGAAAGAGGAATGTAATTTGGAAAGAATAAGGTCAATAGTGGCTCTGTTCTATATTCAATAAAAAGGCAAAAATTGATCATGATTAGTATGGAAAGATCCAGTGGTTTAATTAAAAATGCATGTCATAATCGTTAAAATCGGTTACCACACTCAAATAATTTTTTCTTTTTATCGTTTCAAAAAATAGATGCCTGTTGTCTTCTTCTTTTATTTTTATTTTTATTTTTATTTTTAATTTTTATGTTTTTGTGGTAAAAAAAATTACTATCGTCATCTTTCATGTATTTTGAGTCAAATTTATGTCAAGACAAGTGAGAAAAGACTTCAAAACTTGCTACCAACATCTTCAGTTGTGCAAAGCAAGACAAAGGGTTGATACACAAAGATAAAATTTTTCAAAAATAAAGAAAGGTACTCGAGAATGCTTGTCATTCGATAGTTTTTGGACTCATAAAAGTATAAAGGGTGTATTTGAATCTGAATCAAGAGGCATCATGCAAGAGAAATATGATTTGAGTCAAAAAATTCTTGGTAGTCAGATTTTGGGGTCAAGAGTATGAAAAGTCAACAATATCTATCAATGATTTTCAATGGAGCTAAGCATCACAAGTGCACAAACGATCGCCTCAATATCCAAATGCGCAAATCAATCACCGCATTTTTTTTAAATTTAAAAGTTTTCTTTGTATGAAACAAAAACACATGGTACCTTCAAATCAAGGGTTTCAAAGCCTAAATATCAAAAGCTGCAATTCCTCACTTTTGCAAATGCAAGAGGCAATATTGCTACACATCTTTAGTAATCATAATCATGGTAAAAACTCGTCACCATTACTCCTAGAAGACGCACTTTCTTGTTGAGACATTTAATCCCTAGGAGACGCACATCCTAGTCTGGATAATTCAAGATTCATTTCTTAGGTAACACACTTCCTAACCCGAACCATTACTCCTAGAAGATATACTTTCTAGTCGAGTCATTTTATTTAACTCCTAGAAGATGCACTTCCTAGTCAGGGTGTGTTAGTTTTCATGTGTTAGGTAACACACTTCCTAGCTTAAACATTCACTCTTAGAAAACGCACTTTCTAGTCGAGTCATTTCATTTAATCCCTAGGAGACCACTTCCTAGTCAGGGTATGTTAGTTTTCATGTGTTAGGTAACGCACTTCCTAGCTTGAACATTTACTCCTAGAAGACGCACTTTCTAGTCGAGTCATTTCATTTAACCCCTAGGAAACGCACATCCTTGTCTAGGTAATTTAAGTTTTCATATGTTAGGTGATGTACTTCCTAACTTGAACTTTCAATCCTAGATGACGCACTTTCTAGTTGAGTCATTTCATTTAAAAAACTGGGAGACATATTTCCTTGTCTGGGTGATTTAAGTTTTCATATGTTAGGTGACACACTTCCTAACTTGAACCTTCACTCCTAAAAGACACACTTTTTAGTTGAGTCATTTCATTTAACCTACTAGGAGACGAACTTCCTTGTCTGGGTAATTTAAGTTTCATGTGTTAGGAGACACAATTCCTAATTTTGATCATCAGTTTTATTCTGAAGAGACGCATTTCTTTAGCAGAGCCTTGATTTACCCTCTTTACTATGCTTTTCAAAAATTGTGATCTGATGACACTCACAAAATTTTCTAGTGTGAGAAAAATTTTTGTTCGTGTTTATGGAAATTTATTTTTATGCTCAGGACCCTCATGAAGAATGGAAATTTATTTTTTGCTCAGGACCCTCCTGAAGAATGGGACAGGACCCTCCT
>NC_061114.1:25267435-25494108 GCF_002878395.1 Capsicum annuum
TTTTCACCCAGGACCCTTCTGAAGAATGAGAATTTATTTTTATGCTCAGGACCCTCCTGAAGAATGGGACAGAACCCTTCTGAAGAATGAAAATTTAATTTTATGCTCAGGACCCTCCTGAAGAATGGGAATTTATTTTTTGCTGAGGACCCTCATGAAGAATGGAAATTTATTTTTTGTTCAGGACCCTTCTAAATAATGGGACAGGACCCTCCTGAAGAATGAAAATTTACTTTTTGCTCAGGACTCTCCAGAAGAATGGGACAGGACCCTCCTGAAGAATGGAAATTTATTTTTTATGTTCAGGAGTTAGGACCCTCCTTAAGAATGGAAAGTTATTTTTGCCTAGGACCCTCCTGAAGAATGGGATGTTATTTTCTGTTTTACCTTTTATTTTGAGTTCAGAAATATATTTAAAAAAATCAGAAAAAGCAAGTTCAGGAGCCCGCCTAAAGAACAGGGTGAAGAAATAGCAAGTCAAGGAGCTCTCCTGAAGAACAGGGTGAAGAAATAGCTAGTCGAGGAGCTCTTCTGAAGAACAAGGTGAAAAAAAAGTAAGTCCAGGAGCCCGCCTGAAGAACAGGATGGAGGAAAAGCAAGTCCAGGAGCCTGCCCAAAGAATAAGGTGAAGAAATAGTAAGTCCAGGAGCCTGCCTGAAGAACAGGGTGAAGGAAAAGCAAGTCCAAGAGCCCTCCTTAAGAACAGGGTAAAGGAAAAGCAAGTACAAGAGCCCGCCTTAAGAATAGGGTGTAGGAAAAGCAAGTTCAGGAGCCCGCTTGAAGAATAGGGTAAAGGAAAAGCAAGTCCAGGAGCCCACCTGAAGAACAGGGTAAAGAAAAAGTAAGTCCAGGAGCCCGCCTGAAGAATATGGTAAACACTGTCAGGTGAAGAAATGATAAGTTAAGAGCCCGCTTGAACAACAGGGTGAAGAAGTAACAAATCAGGAGCTCTCCTGAAGAACAGGGTGAAGAGGAAAAAACAAGTCAGGAGCCTGCCTGAAGAATAGAGTGGAGATTGTCAAGTTAAAGTCAGAGGAAAGTTTGAAGAATAAATCAATTATCAAGTTCCTCCCTAATGCCAAAAGCCAATGAGATGGAACATTTCGTTGTTTAAGTTCAATTCAGAATAACAACTATCTTACCATTTGAGAAGTCATGAAGATTCAAGTCAAGGTTCCAGAAAATCAGCATAGATAGGATCTTTCACTTGTATCTTCATTTTATTTTTTGTTATTCATTTCAATGTAAAAGCAGAAAGTCAGAAACTGGAGACTCGACGAAACTTGACTTGAATTCTAATTCACTGTCTCACCATTCAACCTCATTGAACTATACGTAACCTGATTCTCATATAAATCGGGATATATAGGCGGTCCAAAATCAGAGCACTACAACAAAATTGATATATAGCTACGAAATTATTAGCTACGAGATGAATTCGTCACTAATTATTCACCTTTTATGATGAAAATTACATTTCGTATCTAAATACATGAAGCACATACTTTTAATGACAAAACGTAAAATTTCGTAGCAAAATTTTGTCCTCCAAAGTTTCCCACCAAAAATTATTTTGGCGCCATTTTATTGAGCATCATTAGTGACGAATTTTAAGTTTTCAGTGACACCCTCTTTTATCACCAATAATGGATTCAATTCATGACAAACTATTTTTTTCTTGAATTAGTTATAATTTTAGACACACAAAAAAATTCGTCATAAAAAATAAGTTGTCGCAATAGCGACAAATTAGAGTTCGTAGTTAAATATTGTAAGTTTTAGCTACAAAATTTGATATTTAATTGTGACCTCAATTTTTGTTACTAATTCTATAAAAAAGTAGTGACGCTTATTTTATTGTCTCTAATAATGGATCCAATTCGTGACAAATAATTTTTTGTTTTGAATTAGTTATAATTTTAGACACAAAAAAAATTCATCATAAAAAATAAGTTATCGCAATAGCGACAAATTAGAGTTTGTAGTTAAATATTGTAAGTTTTAGCTACAAAATTTGATATTTAATTGTGACCTCAATTTTTGTCACTAATACTATCAATAATTAGTGACGCTCATTTTATTATCTCTAATTAATCTATGATTCAGTGACAACATAATTTTGTCACAAAATATGCCATCACTAAGTAGTGATGATTTAGAATTTGTAGCTGAATAATTTAGTAATTTTTTTCTACGAAAAAATTTCGTAGCTAAATATAAATTGATCTTTGGCTATTTTTGTTTATGATTATTAAAAATTAATTGTATATTGATATACACTACAAGAAAAACAGCCTCTAGGGAAGGAAATTCTCATCCCTAAAAGTTCAATTCTGGTTGCAAACGATCTTTTAGGATGAGAAAATACTGGTCGTGGCTCGTCCATATAGCCTCCTTCACTAAAGGTCTTTTGCGATGAGGTACTCTAACTGGTCGTTAAATGTCATTAGAGACGGTAACATATCTGATCTCAAAAACACTTTTAGAGACTGTATATCGCGTCCCTAATAGATGATTTTCATCTTTAAAAAGTAATTTTTTGATCGCTAAATATTTTTAGCGATCAGTAACTACCTTGTCCTAAATTAATCTATCACGACGAGTATCTAACTCATCCTAGATTAATCCTTAGAGAAGAGCGACTGCCTCATCCTAAATTAACCTTTAGAGACGAGCAAC
This sequence comes from Capsicum annuum, assembly GCF_002878395.1. Lineage (NCBI taxonomy): Eukaryota > Viridiplantae > Streptophyta > Magnoliopsida > Solanales > Solanaceae > Capsicum > Capsicum annuum. The sequence continues at coordinate 25,270,115 of NC_061114.1, forward strand.
TAACTTGTCCATGATTAACCTTTCGAGACGAACAATCTAACTCATCCTAGATTGCTACTAAAATCCTAAAATTTATATATTTCATTGCTAAATTTAAAATTGCTATTGAAAATTTCAAAGGATAGTAAATATTACATTAAGTCAATGATTGGAGCACATCACACACGTTCCGATCTACAAGTATGAAATCAATGCCTAAATTTTCTCTTTAAATCAGAAGTCCTCTCTAGTGACCCATCCGGCATTGCACTTCCCTACAAAAAATTTGGTGACAAGAGGCCATCATTTCTGATAAGGGTCAAAAAGCTTTACAGTAGTCTTGGAACACTTTCATTTATTATAATCAAGCAGAAAAATTAGTACGTCAATCATTCAATTGAATGGTTATATTAGGTTGTATAGGTGGTTAGTATCATCACACACATGTTCAAGCTGCAATGAGCCACATAAGCATGCAACAGCACAAACTGATAATGCAGTTGCTTCCTCTTCTACCATGAGTGCATAGTGAGCCTGTATTACGGAAACCCAATTAAAATAAGCTGTTAATGCATGGAATACCAACTATTGAAAGGCGTAGCTAGCTGGATAACCATTTCTCAACCATAAAACATGACATCTCTCAGCCCACCCCCGAACCTTCACTCTTCAATGATGAAAATATAATAAAACCAGAAATCACCAAAAAAGAATTTACCACTGCTAATTCCAAACTTGACCTGTATGATTTTAAGTCAATTATCAACCCAACAACATGTAAAAGTGCTTCATCAAGTCTATAATATTATAAAGGATGAAGGTGATCTAGAGGATGGAACTTAATTGTTGAGCCCCTTACAGGACATTTTAGCTGGTAATATTCACATAGTATCTGCAAAGATCCATGATTATTAGCCTGGAAGGCGAAGGAGAATGAAGGGATCAGAGAAGACCTGGATAACCCACTAATGACGAGCCGTAACTTGAAAATTTTAATTAGGTATGCGCCAAATAATATTCAAACCTTAGCCCATTCTACTATATCACTATGCTGGCTTGAATCATCTTGACCAGAAAAAGATGCTTCCTCAACTTTAATTTTATCAAAATCACTTCTAAAATGTCTATCTTTACTACGAGAGCCCTGGGAGCTGTATCCACAACTAAAAACACTTCATAGAGGTAGGACTTAGGAGTTGCCGGCAAAAATTACCAACTTCTAGTAAGATGTTCTTTCAATATTTTGGACACAATAGATATAGAGCAAAGCAAAAGGGTCACACATTTATGAGACAGATCAGAAGGAAAAGAAAATTACTAAAAGCCAAATATAAAGTAATATACCTAGGGGAAGATTCAGAACTTTCACACTAATGATATCTTAGAAGTGGCAAAACAACATTTGGTACACCCTTTTCTACCAATTGTTTGTAATCATCAGTGGAATTATCAAAAGTTTTATGGACTTGCCTTCCAAGTACAAATTCTTTATTAGCAACATCTATATCATTATAAACCATACGTGCCTTGTTATCACTTCTATCCTTTGGGAGTACGTCCCCTTTTGCAACTCTATACTCCAGATGAGACTTGTCACCCATAATTTCACTAATTATAAAATCTGCAGTGATTGGTTGTGGGCTTTCTGCAGTTTCATTTAGGATGTACTGTGTTGTTTCTTCCAATGATCTATTGGGAGAATTTTCTTCAAAATCTTCTTCCTTATCATCAATCACAAGTAAATCAAAATCAAGATCACTAACTTACTTTGTTAACTGCTCCAACCTTTCTTCAGTGAAAATACTAGAAAAAGGACAAATAACAAATAGTATCTCAGCAGGAACCACCAACAGAGATAAGAATAACGACTTGCGAAGAATCTCCCAAAATTAAACCTTACATTTACATATTTTGCACATATATAAACTAGTAGTTTTAATATTTGATAAATAGAAAAAACTCAACCAATTAACATCCAAATTAGATAACTGTCTGCTCAAAGGGACAACAAGTTGCTTTAGAAGTCCACGAAAACAAGGAAAATCAATTGCACATCCATCTTAACTTGGTATTTATGTGATACTCATATTGTGGATATGTTGGGACTTAAAGACACAACAGTAATCCCATATAAAATTGATGATATCACAGTAATTCAAAGGTACAAGAGGGTTTCCATGCTCAGTAGCAGCCACACACTACTAAGATGGGGACATTAATTTGATTTTAGTATTCATAAAATCTTGAAAGGAAACTTAGTTGTAATGGAGCAATAGATGGCAAGCATACTGTCGGGCCTTCTTAGTATTTTTTGAAGGAAGTTCTCTAATAACCATACTGCAAAAGACAGGACCAGTGTGTTTATTTCGCATGGTGGGTAGTAAGAATAAGGATTTAACAAGATAAAGGACCTAGATTCATATCTAGATTTAACAATGAATGCTTGGTTAGTGGACATAGGACAACAAGAAGGATAAGGATGATGACATTCATTTCTGTCTCCAATGTTGTACTTAAGAGAATGTTGCATGGTGTCTATATTACTCTATGTTCATTCATCAATTTACTTATTGTCGATTAGGTTTATCCATTTAATTACTATCATATGAAATTTAACTAGAACTCTATACCTAACTACTGTACCAAATATGGGATAAGAATTACTCAATCACATCATCTCCTCACTGTATTCTATTCATACAGTTGGTTATAAAGAGTAAGGAGAAATTGAAAAATGATTGTGGAGATACTATCAATTAGAATCCAACCACTACTTGGATTGTTAATACCCTCTATACGTTTGTGACTGTTATGAGGCCACAAAATGGGTAAGTCTAATTTAGCCAGGATACCCCAATAGGTACATCTCCTACCCTACCAATATCCGCGAATCCCATCACCTCTAACTATGATGGAAAAAATTAACTACCTTTATGGGATGATGAGACAGCTTAGGAAGCAAAGAAATAATTTGCAAGTTAAAATAGTAAGGCAGCAAAGAAGAAAAACAAGTTAACATAATTTCTTAAGTAAAACAAAGTTGAATGGACATAATTTTCAATCATCATTCAAAGCTGCGGCATCACTTTGGCTTCAATATCTGAAACATAATCTGATATAGCTCGTAGATAATACATGGCAGCCTCTACAGGATGCCAATCAGAATTCTAATCTTGTCCACAGTGACTGATGGCCTGTAAAAAATCAGCAAAACTTATTATCTAAAAATAAATGCAACTCTACTATCTAAGACATAATGTTCTAATGCCTTTCACAATTTGCATAAGCAGAAACTAAGTTCAGGAAACACTAGTTATAGATTATAAAATAAGCAACACCCAAAATCTCCAAAGATTAATAACATTTAGTGCATGAACTTCCTTAGAACTATAGGTAATCTTTAGGGATCCCAAAACTAAAGGTTAAATCTCAAAATAAAAGCACCTAAATGGTATTGCTAACCATAATACAATAGGGTAACAGGTGGGAAACTGTCAAAAATTCAACTTGACCAGCTAAAATTAAAATTCCAGGTCATGAAACACGGAAAAACCAAATTCTTTTTTTATAACGTTGACGGCTGGGACATCTTGTGTACTACACTAATTCAATGGGATAATATATATTTAATTAGTAAATGTTACGACAGTAGAACAAAAAAACATTAGGAAAGCAGATTAATTTTAGGTAAAGAGGCGGATGGTGCAAGGAAATTTCACTTGGTGTGTTGGAAGACTGTTACATCTCCTAAAAATGGGATACGTTGGAATTAAAAGGTTTAAAAGTCTTTAATATAGCTTTATTAGACAAATGACTTTGGATGTTCGCGGGGGGTGGGGTACAAGCTCTGTGGAAGGGGCGATAGTTGATAAATCTGGTATTATGGAAGAGAGTTGGAGAATTAGAGATATCACTTTAGCTTACGAGTGTGGTTTGTGGATGAATATCATGAAGAGATGGGATTTATTTTTGGGAAAATATCTTACTCAAGGTCGGGGTGTGATGTTCTGGGGACCTAGCAAGTGTCAAGACATATTACAGAAGGATGGAGTCCACAGATTGTACAGAATATCACCATATCATCCCCATTAAAACCCTGAGGATAAAATAAGTCATTAGAACATTGATGCAATAGAAGTAGTATAATAGTTTCTTGTTAGCATCATTAGCAAACCTCATCGAGCTTAATAGTAGCCTCATAATCAATTTCACCATGTTTGTCGATCCCAGTAACATGAATCTTGAGGATTTCTATCCAAATAATTGAGCAACTCCATGAGCATTCTTTGGATTTCACGGTCTGCACTGGTTCCCTTGCTGAAACGGCATCCACCAATTGCATCTATCTCATCCATGAAAATGATACAGGGCTACAAATAAAAATAATAGAGTGTCAATATTTTAAGGCACCTTCGGAATCATTCTACAACTCCAACACTCCCAATATATGAAACAAATCCGATTGAAGTCTTACTTGGTGATCACGAGTATAAGTAAACATTTCCCGAATTAATCTTGCACTCTCACCAATGTACTTATCTATAATGGAACTTGATATGATCTGCAACAATCACCAACTATAAATACCCATTATGAGATACTATTTGACTAGAGATATAACCAAATTCTAGTACACACACCTTTAAGAAATTGACATCTATGTTACTAGCGATTGCCCTGGCTAACAATGTGTCGCCCGTTCTAGGAGGTCCATAGAGAAGAAGACCCTATGATAGAATCCTCGGTAACCTCAGAAGTGATATTACAAGCAAAAGTATTTCTGTCCATGCCGACAAATGTAAAAGAATGCAAAAAAATATATTGAATAATTTACCTATGGAGGCTTAATCCTCCAGAGGAAAAGCTCGCGGTTCATTAGAGGTAACTCTATGGATTCTCTCAGCTTCTTGATCTGATCTGACAGCCCACCCACAACAGAGTAACTGATGTTGCAAGGAACCCAGAGAACTCTATGAAGGAACATCTTTATGAAAAATGTGGTCTCTTGGCCAGATCAGGTGGCATCATTCAAACATCAATGCTACAGTTATTTTACACTATGAAGGAACATCTTTACGTATCTCTTTGAATACTTGAGACATAGAACTTTAATGTTTTAATGGAAAAGAAGGAAAGCAAAATTGAGACGAGATATAAGTGCAAAGCAGGCCAAATAAATTAGATTAGAGAAACTAGAGCTAAGGGCATGAAGGCCAGATTTTGTAATACCTCCTTCCATTTATCAGTTGATCTATAAATTCTCGAGTCAGTAGAAGCTCTGATAGAATTCACTTTTTTCTTCTCCAACCCAGAATCTTTAGGTGCCCTGTTTGAAATGAAGATTAACTACTCAATGAAAGTAAATGAATTGCAACTGTAAAACTGATAAGTAAGATTGCACATAATTAACCATGTGAATTTATGTGTTTATTCCTCTTTACCCACGACGAGACGTTTTACAAAATCGTGTTTGGAAAGTAACTGTGAGAGTTAAAAGATTTATCAATGCAAGGAATTGTCGAGCACGAGAAGGACCCATAAGGGAAAATGCTAAATGAAGTTCTCATTCAACAACTTTCAATTGGTTAAAGTACCATAGCATTATAGAAGCATACTTGAATAATAACTGATGGATATTCTTTCGTACATATAAGTTGTGTGGACACTGCTTCACCCATGTCAGATTCTCCAGACATATACTACTTTTGAAGAATTCAACACACAACTATTGACATTTTTAAAAAGGCCGAGCAACATAGCCATAAACACACATACTTTTGCAGTCAGCCAAAGTAATTTCAAAATACTGCTCAAAAATCATTCAGAAGGAAAAGGTAGTACAAGATACTAAGCTAAAGAGATGCAGATGAAGGAGTCAACTAACATTATATTCAAAATTACGGTAGATATCTCAAAACAGAATAACGCCTCTATCTACAACCTTATTTGTAGTACTCTTTGTTTTTTTGGACCTCGAGGAAAAAAGGACAGGAGAAGCTAAAAGTTCTGAAGATAGATACAAAGTCCCTATAGAACCCATCATTTAGTTTCAACAGATAGTTTTAACTTCAGAAACCACAGACACTACTACTGATGAAAGTTTTGAATGGTTAAAAAGGAAAAGAAGTTCAATAAAATCCATGTTGCAAAAGTTTTAAAATAAAAAACTTGAAATTAAAAAAAAGATAAGGAAACCATCTGGCAGCGCTCTTTAAAATTTAAGAAATAACAAAAATCGTTGACTATAAGACCACAAGAGAATAACTGAGATCTTACCCTGATGACGAAGAGGTTGAACGAGTTCCTGATTGGCCTTTTAGAGTGATTACCTTATTTGGTGTCTTCCTTAATCTGTTATTGAAGTAAATAGTTATTTGCAAATTTGAGATCTAAATTCCGAATTAGCAATTGGCTATAGAACACTGATGAAGTTAAGGTACACTTATCATCAGTATGAAATAATAGAAAAGGGCAGCCCAGTGTAAAAAGCATTTTGCGTTCACGTAAGGCCCGGGGAAGGCCGCACCTCAAGGGATGTGATATAAATAGCCTACCCTAGTGCAATCAGTAGTGATTGTTTCCACGGCTCTAACTCGTTACCTATAGGTTATGTGGAAACTACTTTTTTTGTATGAAATAATAGAATATATGTCTTTTGTGCAGAAAGTCAAATTACCTCAATAATTAAGAAAAAAAATTGCAACTACATCTTTCCAAATGGAGATGTCTGTCCTTAGCAGAGTTATTGGAGGCGAGTAAAAACCGACAAGTAACTGCTAGGGCTTTAAATGCAAGATGCTACTGAAGTATGAGTTTCAGTGAAGAAACACAGATAAAGAAAAGAAGATATATATGTGTGGTGGGGTGGGTGTGGGTGGGGTCCTTCAATGCAAATACTAACATATCTCCTATTTCATAAATTTTGCAACAAGTCAACTAATCTAATCAATCACTGAATATAAAACTTTTGACGGAAATTTTTTTTTCTTCATTCTCCATTCTAATAAAAGAAGGTCCCCTCCTAGTAGTCTTCCCTGTAATTCATTTTTGGATAACGGGTCTTCCTCATTGTGCATTAGGCGTAGAAAATCTAACCATTTATAAATATGTTCCTCCCCTGGACTCCTTCCAAAACAGAAGTACACAACCAACTTTTAAGATAGGATTGATGCCTGATACATATGTCAATTTACCTAAGAAAATCTTTCAAGAACCTAAGTTAAAATGCGCAAGAATAATATTATGTCTTCCTGTTTCATTATAAGACTCAAATACATAGAATAATCATGCCGAAAAAGTTGTAGCAAAAACTCAAAATAAAATATCATGTGTTGCCTATACAAGCTAGTTGGAAGAAGTATTTGAATTACCTCTAACTCTCTTGAGTCAGAGAAGAAATCTTCTGCTCGGATCCCTTCGACAACACCTAACCAAATAAATAGAAGCCAGCTAACCGATAACTACAGATATATCTAGCAACAGGGGCATGGAGCATGACTATACTTAAGGTAATAGTAATCTTGACCAAACACGTTTCTAAAGTATCCATATCCACGTATCGCACCTTAATTTCAGTAGGCCATGCTAACAGTAAAATAAGAAACTTTCTTCACAATGAACAACAGATGTAGAATGTGGCAAAGCCCTTAAAGAAAAAGTCTCTGATCCCATTATCAGACCCAACCAAGTGACACCTCTAGAGGAAGAAAATCAGAATGTTGCAGTTCGTTTAAATACATTTATCAGACAACAAGAATCCCTGAGGAAAACACTTTTGTCCAGTATCAACCAATTGCATTTGGGTAACAAAAAGTTTAGGGTAAAGTGATACTCTATTTGGGTCATCCCCATGAAATTATTCAAGAGAATTATCCAAATACAAAACCATAAGGCACCAACAACTTTGTTCTTGTTAGCCTCCAAAAAACAAAGAGCAAAACTAGAGGTAACTGAACAGTGGTTTGAAACTAGAGATGTCATAAGTTCAATCACATACCAAAACAAAATACATACAAAAAGTTATCAGGCAAGCCCTATAAAGAAAAAGTTGAAGTCATACGGAACACAACTAGGCAAGAAGATGCTTTGTTGACTAACTTGCATGTTAGTCAGACTCTTCTGCTAAATTACATCCTTAGCCTCCATCTCACTGCTGAATTGCCTGACTAAATACACCACATTAAAATCTATATTAATATTCTGGATTGGCACTTAGAGGTTCTCCAATCAACTCTTGTTCTCCATTTTCTAAAAAAGCCAATAAGGCACAACCAATACCACCAATAAGTGCATGGTAAGCAACATTATCACCCTAAAGTCCTTCATGAAAATTCAGCTCAATAGGCGTGTCTACAAATAACTTATGAAATTCATCTCCCTAAAATCAACTAAACAAGATATAAATAATTTAGGAGAGTTATATATTAACATTTATGTAACTTACCTTATTATGAGGTTACATCGATCACAAGTCAATGTCGTCGTTGTCATCAATGCTATCAACTTCATTGTTAGTAGTACTATTATTACCTTAATTGTCCTCATGGTCACTGATGTACTCAACCATAGTGTCTTCCTCTTGGTCAGAATCTTCTTCATCATAATCAACTTCAACTTTATATTCAGTTTGAGCCTCCAATTCAATTACATTTGCACCTATGGTAATCGACTCAACATTATCTCTATATAGTTGACTCAATATATCAACTGTGTCATTAACAATTGATTTACTTTCAAGTGACGTATCGTGATACACTTCAGCATTTGTAACAAGAAACTCATCACTTTCTACCTCTAAGTTTTCCTTTTCTGGCACATCATATATGTGCCTAGCTTGAAATTTGAGCACAATTTGCCAATCTTCCCCCAATTTTGGGCCATTAATATAAAATACTTGCTTTTCTTGAGTAGCTAGTATAAAGGGATCATATTCATACCAAAATCTTTTAACACAGATGCTCTTAAAATTTTTATCCTCTTGCATCTCTATTTTCTTGCGAAGATCAAACCACTTGCATTTGAATAGGAAAACTCGATTTTCTTCAACATACTCTAACTTAAGGATGTAAGTTATGATACCATAAAAGTCAATATCCACTTTTTCATGAAGGCCTCTAATAGCTATACCACAATTTTGACTTTTACGTAATTCATCGCGTTGCTGAATATGGTACCTAACACCATTTACAATACACCCAGTACGTTTTGTTCCATGCACATTGGGACCCATAGCAAAAGGATATACTTTCATGATAGACCTTGACTTCTCCTTATTAAATAACTGCATAGTCTATGAGGAAAAGTTATTGCTTTCAATTAGTAAAGAATAAAAAGATAAAATTTAAATACACTACGTTATTATTATCTTAAAGTCACTTACTTTTCTTTTGAACCACGAAGGAAATTGTTCTCTGTGTTTCTCTTCTATATCCACAACACCTTGCTTCAATAGCTCTTCTTTATGCTCTCTACATGTAACAAAGTAAGTTATTTAGAAACAATTTAAATAAAAAATACCAACATATGTAAATATATATAAAAGAACTACTTACTCAATAAAAGGTTCTACTTCTTCGCAATTATTCAACACATACCACTGAGTCATGTCAAAATCTTTCTTTGGTATGGCATCATAATCTCCATCTTTATATGGTCTAACACTTTTTGAAAATATTTCTAAAATAGGCCCATCATTATTGCTAGATCCATCATCATTTCTGTATTTACGATTAAATCTAGTCTCAATGTCATCAAAATACATAGAAAAAAAATGTCAAACATTCATCAATAATATAGCCTTCAACAATAGAACCTTCAGGTCGTGCCTCGTTTCGGACATAACGCTTAAGCTTGCACAAGAACCTCTCGATTTTGTACATCCAACGATACTGTATTGGTCCCCCATATCTGGCCTCTCATGGTAAATTCACAGCCAAATATACCGTAACATAAAAAAAAAACAGGTGGAAAGATCATCTCAAGCTTACATAATATAACAACTATATCCCTTTTTAGTTGTTCCAAGTCATCTCGTTTCAATGTCTTACAACATAATTGTTGGAAAAAATCACTTAACTCAATCAATGCTGAAGATACATCTTTATTTTTAAATCCACGAATAGCAATAGGCAGCACTCGATGTAACAAAACATGATAGTCATGACTTTTGAGTCTAGTTATCTTACCATTATCCCCATTTACACACCCTGAGATATTTGAAGCATAGCCATCAGGAAATTTAACAGACCTTAACAATTCCCACAACTTTTTGTTCTCTTCTTTTGACATATTATAACAGGCACCAGACATTGTATAATTAGAACCATCATGTTGCAACCACAATTCTTTTCTTATGTTCATATCTTTTAGATCTTGTCTTGCTTTATAAGTATCTTTAATTTTCCCCTTAATATTCAATAGTATCCCTAAAATAGCCTCACAAATATTCTTTTCTATGTGCATGACATCTAAATTATGTCGCAACTTCAACCCCTTCCAGTGGGGCAACTTAAATAGAATACTTCTCCTCACCCAATTCAACTCTTCAGGAAGATGTTTCTTCTTTTATTATTTGAGTGTTTTCCTGGTCTATAAGTATTGATTAAATCTAATTGTTGCAAGATTTCATCACCTGAGAGCTCTTTTGGCTTCATTCTTTTTTCTATCTTCCCATCAAATTTCTTGCTTCTTCTCAAAGAGTGATTGGATTCAAGATACCGACAGTGATCCGTGTAAGAAATTTTACCTCTTATCCTTTGAGAAGATGCGTCCTTGTTGCAAGTAGGACATGCCATGTATCCCTTAGTGCTCCATCTAGATAAATTGCCTAATTCATTAAAAAAAAATTATATGTTCAGCAATAGTTTATAACCTGAACATAAAAATAAGATATGCAGAAAAACAAGATTCACTACAATAATGAATGAAAATTCAATTTTCTCATGTATTGTCAATTAGCTAAGAGAACACCTCTTTTTCATGCGAAATACAATTAATAATTGCACAACTTTTCTCTCTAGGAAAATAGACAGCTAGGAAAGTAGAGAATTTTAAAATATACCATAAGTTGGAAAGTCATTTATGGTCCATAAAACAACAACATGCAGTTTGAAGCATTCCCCAGCTGATGCATCGAATGTCTCTACACGATCACTCTATAACTCTTTTAATTCATCAACCAAAGGACGCAAATAAATATCAATATCCTTTCCCGGTGCCTGGGGACCAAGAATAAGTAATGACATCATCATAAATGGATCCTTAAAACATTTCCATGGAGGAAGATTATAAGGAACAAGAATAATAGGCCACATACTATATGATATGCTCATGTTACCATATGGATTAAAACAATCAGTTGCAAGATCGAGTCTAACATTATGAGGTTCTTGTGCAAACCACTTATGATTCTTGTCAAACTCTTTCCATGCTTCAGAATCAATGGGATGCCTTAATACAGTCGCCTCATCAAGACGTTTCTCTTTATGCCACCTCATGTCCACACTTGTTTTACTAGACATAAATAATTTTTGAAGTCTCGGTTTTAATGGAAAATACCATAAAATTTTATGAGCAATTCTTTTATCCCTTCGATTGTCAATTTTCCACCTTGAAGTACCACAATGTGGACTTTCTTGTCTATCTTTATGTTCAGCCCAGTACAACACACAATCATTTTTGTAAGCATGAATCGAAATGTATCCTAATCCCAAACCCTTCAACATATTTTTAGCATCATAATATGACTTAGGAAGTGTCTCGTCAGCAGGCAATGCCTCTTTTAAAAACTCCAGCAACATATCAAATGATTTATTGCTTCATCAATTGTATACTTTCAAGTGTAGCAACTTCACAAGAAATGAAAGCTTCAAAAATTTCTTACATCCCCGGTATAATTCACGTTCAGCTTCTTTCAATAATTTGTCAAACGTTATAGCTTCTTTCTCACTCAAATTACTACATACATTATTACCAGTCTCTTCCGAATAATTGGCAAACGATCCTTCAGCGACCTCTTCTAACATAGTACGAATTCCATCGTCCTTATCATGGGCTTCATTTTCATCTTCACTGTAAAATACTTCATTGTTATCTCTCATTTGTGATTGTTCCCCATGGTGTCTCCAATGCACGTAACTTTCCATAATTTCTTCGAGCAATAAGTGGTCATGCACTATTTCTTGTGTTTGAAAAAACACATTTAAGCAATCTGTACATGGGCATTGAATTTTGGTATTTCGTTCAAAGTGAGATCGAACAAGCCGCATAAAAGATTCAACACCCTCAATATATATTTTAGTAAACTTTGGTTCATGCATCCAGCTTTTATCCATGATCACCTGCACAAGAAAATAAATATCATAGGAGTTTAAGCCTTTATGGTAACTCTTTGTTTTATAATTTTAGATACAGTACCTACCATGCCCCATTATTTTACATATTAAATTTCCCTCTCCTTGCCCTGCCCAATTTATGCCCTGACCCGCTCAATTTAAGCATTGTCAACCCCCGCCTTTCTCTATTTCCATCTTCAACAAATCAATTCATAAATCAGAATTTAGTATTTTGACATCAAGAATAAAAAAAAATACTATTTACCCCTAGTTTCAATAAATATAAAGTCAAAATCCAACTATATTCACCCAATCATAGAAATCATCTACCCCAAACTAAAGGTTACAATCTTGAACAATAAATTCAGATTACAATGTAGATTAACCATAGGAAATTGAGGTAATTAAACTAAATCAACTCAACTAAATGTAATATTATAAACCCCAAACTAAAAATTTACAATATTGAACAGGATTAGAATTAAAAAAAAAGAAAATTGGGATAATTGAATTAAATCAACTCACCTAAATGTAAAATCATGAATCCTAAATGAAAAAAAGTACCAATCTTGAGGAAATTTAAGATTAAAAACCAAGAATTAGAGGTACCTGAATATGGAATTCATGAATCTTGATGGGGTTAGCTTTGTTTGTGAATATTCAGCTTAGAGGTACCTGAATACTTTTTTTGGGCTTATAACATTTGCCTAAATTACGTGCATGAACTGTGACATGTTGTTGATGACTTGAACTTGATGGAGCTTCTGTGTAGTGTTCTCTGAAATAAGGAAAAGTTAAAATGAATTTGCTTTTTTGTTTTTTAAAGAAAACATTTTTAAAAGTACAAAAAATTAAACGTAAAAAAAGTAGTATGTGCATATACTAACTATGTCAGGTATATTGTTCGAATCACATCTCCTTAAATACAGATCATTTCAAAACCTACATCAATAGGGAATAATTAGTATATCAAATTGTCTCTTATATATGATTTTAATCAAAAATCAAATATTATTAATTAATATTAATTTTTGTACAAAAAATATATTTTGTAATATTTACTTGGTGTAAATATCGGATACATATTTAAAGACTCAACCCAATTTTGTACCGATAGTTTTTTATATTTTGAGTTGTTAATTATTGAAATTTATAGTATTTTTTACTATTTTCAAATAATAGGTGTATTCCTATCCCAATTTATGTGATTGAGATATTTCATGTGTCATGTTTGCTGTATTACAAACATCCTTAGGCGACTTCTTTTAAACAAAGTGCTTATAAGAATTTTATTCGTTTTAAAGGTTAATTTTTGAGACTGGATAAAAGTCGAGGTCTATTTGAATTCTATTTACAATATCTTCTATCCCTTACTAATACCGTAATTTAAAATATAATAAGTACTCGTTCGCTTTTACTTGTCACATTTTTACTTGACACATCTATTTAGGAAGAAGAATTAATAAAATAATTATTTTACTATAGTATCCCTATTCAATGATGTTTATATTGTGTTTTGAAAATATACAGAAGCTAGAGTAATATTCCCTCAAGACCAATCATATATGCTTTATTTTATTTGAAATGCCCCACATGTTGAAGATAGTAGAAAGAATATATATTAAATGTCTGCTCATTTTCATTTATATTTGTAAGACTAGATATCGGATCACCCGCGCTAATATGGGCCCAATATATATTTATAGTAATATATGTTAGGGGAAAGGACACAAATGTCACCTTGTCCAAAATATTTCCATTGATATACCATTGATTTGACAATTCAATAGATAGCCATTTAGGCTTTTCTGTTGCTACTACCCCTTTTTGTTTGGTCTTTCCTTTATTTATTGTTTAACTTTTAATGTCAATTATTTTACATGTTATGTTCTCTTTTTTCCTATTTTTTTTGTTTGATTTTCACTTTTTTTTTTCTTTTAATGTTTTTTTTTTTTGAATAATGGGGAAATCAAGGTTAGGTGCACGACAGAAACTAGAAAGGTCACGGCCCCTCATGACACCTTCCATTCCTGCCACACTGTTTATTAATGCATCCAAGTCATTGCTTGAACGTACCAAGCAAGCACAAATTATCAGTTTTTACATGTATCCTTCGTATAAGCTAGGAAATATATTGCGATTTAATGTTCAAAAACTTTAAGATAGTAAAATATGTTGATGACTCAAGATGGAAATGATCACGGATTGGTTAACCTAGTGTACTAATCTTTTTTCAATACCAATAGGAAAATGAGGACAATAGCTTAGACTCAAAACATAGAACGTACTTATTTATACATGAGTCATAAATAATGTCATCTTAAATAAATATAGGAGTATGTTCTCTGTAAAAGGTGCATTTATATGGTATATATACTATATCAACGTGATATTCTAGTGTATCAATTTAGTATAAAAGTGTATCAATGCGGTATCAAACTATATTAATGTAGTATAAAAGTGTATCAATATAGAATAAAAGTGTATTAATGTGGTATAAAAGAGTACCAATTGGGTGTCCATAACCAAAGTTTAAATCTTGTATACTGATGAACACACTTAATCAAGAATGCATAAATTTAACACATTAGTATATACTTGATAATTAATTATTTACTATAGAGAAAATACATCATTTTCCCCCTGAACTTGTCAGCTTAACTTACTGTAGACCCTAAACTACACGGGCAATTATATACCCTCTTAATAACTTTGAACTGAATTAAATTCAACCTCGCAAAGCTTATCCAAAGTCAAGCTTGGGTAGTGTTGGACAGGCGCATTTTGATTAATCCACGTCTATTAATGTTATTATATATTTAAACGAGAACCAAAACTTATTAAAACCCGACCCAACCCTTACCCGACTCAACCCTTAAAACCCGACCCAACCCTAACAAATACCTCTAATTCCCTTAGTAAACGTCATTTCTCTTACTTTAGCAGCCAAAATCACAAATTTAGGTTCCCTCCCAACTCCATTTCATCCAAAATTAGAGATATACAACTCTATTAGGGGTCAAACAAGTTAGTTTTAGGGTTTTTTTTCGCGTATAAATTTTTTGAGTTGTTGTATTTGGATTTTAGAGTTTTTTATCCTGCAAAAATTGATTTTGTTCTAAAGATCGTATTTTTTTTTAGATTAACTATGGATTTTTTTACATTACATTGAGGTTTCATCATGAGGAAAGTTGCAGCAAAAGCCTCATATAATGTACCATTGAGGTATTTTTACAAACTATTTTGATGACGATATTGACAAATTTTCCTACTTTGAGTTTGTTGGGTATGTTAAAGAAATTGGTTATAATATTTCCTCGGGAATTGTATATGTCATACCTCCTTAATGTAATTATCTAGTAAAAGTGACTTGTGATAGTGTAAGAGCCTGTAAAATCCTAAGCTTGATTCAGTCCTGTAAAAGCTAGTAAGGGGTCTCAGATTTAGAAAAATTCAGCTAAGTGTTCATACTTAGAGTTATTTTAGCCTTCATAAGTTAGCGATCCTTTTTCACGACCCTTATGACCTTAAAGTAATGATTTTTAGGTTGAATCATGATCAGGAATGTCATTAGGTGTTCTCGGAAAAGTTTTGGATTTTTTGGACTTCATTTGAAATATATTTGAAAGCTTAAACCAGTGGATCAATGCGATCTCGACGCGCTGCATCGCCCATCGCGTCAATGAGTATTTTTCCCTAGCTCCCAGCACAAATTCTAATGAACCGATAGGGACTCAATGCGGATCATTGGCTATCGCATTGATCCCAATGATGCAGTGCATCGGTCTGTGCATCGCTAGTTTAGTTTTTAGTAATCAAAAACCCACATCTAGAGAGGTAAATGGGTCATTTCCCATCTTATATCATCCCCTAAAACATGTAATTAAGTCATCCAAAAGGCAAAATTTACTCATTCTCTCTAGAATTTTTCAAGAACAAACCCTAGTTCATTACATTCAAGAATCTAAGTTCCAAGGAAATCCATCAATCTTTCAGAATTCAAGCTTTAAGGTATGTCAAGTGTTTATCCAAGGGTCCCTTCCTCCCTTGGAGTTCAAGAAACTACTTTTAAAACTTCAAGTGTATTGATTTCATAAATTTCATGTTGGGTTTTATTATATTCATGATTAAAATGATTAATTGGATTTCTAATCCATGTTTGTTACAAGTTTCATCTGAAGTTATTTGATATATGTATAGAATCATGTGAATCCATGCTAAACCCTTGAAATTGTAAATGAGGATTTAAATTATAATGCCTATGTGTTGTTCAGTGTCATGTGCATGGATTATGTTCTCCAAGTGTTTGATAAAATGCTCATGAGAACAAAGACAAAGACAATCATGTCATGTAAGCTTATGAGCAAGTTATAACGTGCAAGTGTTGATGGAATGCCTCTATGAATAAGTTATGATCAGGTGCATATGGTTATGCCTTTCAAGTTTATGCTATGATTTATTTCTCATGTTATCGAGTCCTAAGGGTATTCAATACCCGACGATTTAGCTGTTTACCTAGAGCTAGTGTCAGTTATAGAATAATCTCAGTCATGTCATGATCAGTAGTACTCTTAGTCAGTTACAGAACTCAGAAAAAATTCAGTAAACTCAGTATCCGTCCAGTCCAGTTCAGTATTCAGTTTTGACCTCAGTAAATTCAGTCAGTTAACAGAATTCAGTAGTATTTTGTCAGTCAACATAACTTAGTGAACTCAGTTCAGTTTAGTTAGATAGTATAATTAGTAACAGTTCAGTCAAGCTTAGTATGAACTAGGAATCAATTTAGTGTCTATTCAGTTGAGAGTATGATTCAGCATCGAGCGAAGCCAGGGATGGGGGCATTCTTGCCAGTAGAGGGTTTAACCTTTAGTAGCAATCCCTACGTTACAGAACGGACTGCATGTGCTTGCATAGAATTTCCTTTCTCTTTTTTAAAATATGTATCAATTTGGTATAAAACTGTATCAATTGAGTATAGAGACTGCATGTGCCCAATTGGGCCAAATGGCTAAAAAAGGGGATTAAATTTAGTCGACAGGTTGCATTTGTCCACCTTTTCAAATTGTGTCCATTTTTTTTAAAAATGGCCACCCCATGTCCTTTTCCCTATATGTTAATCCCTCGGCCAATCAATAGTTGTTCACTATTAACTTTGACACATATGTTTAAAAATAGTAAATGATAGGGATAATGTTACTATGTTATCTTTTGAATATAATAAATTTAATATTTTAAAAAATTTACTGGATAATGAATCGTATTTAATATCAATGGTAAAATCGCCAGAAATGAAAAATTATCCATTGATTTTTCAAATTAAACAATATTGTTGCATATCTATTTTTAATAAAATGGACAAGTAAATATGAACGGATGAAGTAATATTTAGTCCTAATTATGTGACACAAAGGTAATTTGGCATTAATCAAAATTTTTATATGCTTTATAAAAAATTTAATTATTAATTATTATAATTTATAGTATTTTTAAAATAGCTTCTGTATTATATACGTTACTTTCTCTATCCTTAATTTTTACACATATAAAATTTTATCATATTTATTGTTGAGAATATTCAGCATTAAAAAATCACCCAAATAATATTTTCAAATTAAGAGTTTTTGTTAAAAATTTATTATATTTTTGTAAAAAATTATGAGTGATAATGTCAAAAGTAAATATTTTTTTTTTGAAATTATCCAATTAATGTTATTGTTACACCAGATCAAACGCCACTTGAATAATATGTAAACATGACTAGCCAAACATTATTAATATATCATATTTTGTATAATTTTTACAAACCCCACCAAAGGACCCTTAGGGATCATTTGGTTGGGAATGTATTATGCTGAGATTAGTTATGCTGGGATTAATTATGATGTGATATGTTATATTGAGATTAGTTATGCTGAATAGTTTTTTATTATGTATTTGATTTGTTGTATTCAAAGTAATATGCATGGTATAATTTCTACGAATAAATTAATTGGTTACCAAAATACCCTCTATCTTATTTAACTTTTTTTTATATATTTCTTTTGATGCTTTAAATATTTATTCTTAAAAATAAAACATTCATCTTATTTAGCTTAATTTTTTTGTGTGTGTGCATTTTCATGATTATATCGTGTGTATTTTAAAAATAAAACTTTCATCTTATTTAACTTTAATTTTTTTGCATGTCCTTCCTATGATTATGCCGTGTGTGTTTAAGAAAATAATCTTACTACATCTTATTTAGTTTGAAACAGCAACTTCCAACTTAAGTTTGTTAAGGTACAAGAAGATTTGTTGTTTATGTCAATTCATTTAAACACGTACCACTCATATAATATAGACTATTAAAATTTATTTTAATTAATATATACATTATCAATTTTCAATTGATTAAAAAATTATTTAATTTAAAATATGTAATTGAACAATGGAATCGATTGTGAACGCGGATCACTCATATAATATAGTGATCAACATTTCAATTCAAATGCTTAATAATGACTTATAACTACGATAAGGCCTATGCTAGTTAATTAAATTTATCTTTGGCTGAAAAATTAGTTATAAGAGGCTAATATGGATTTGTGGGTTTGGGGGTAATTTAGGTTGTTGGTAAATATTACTCAATTGAAGATAGGTTAATTAAAGCTCTAATACTTTTAATATTTATAAAAATATTGAGGATTAATTCATTATAAATTTCATCTTAAAACAAACAAAATTTAATATTCATCTACATTTTATGCATTTATAAAAAGATTTTAGTTTATTATTCATCAAACGTTTAACATAAAATGTGAAAAATATTAATATGCACAAAATATTCTTATATTTATTTAACATGTCTTCTTATGTTATAAAGTTTGTTAGCCATCTAGATGGCCAAATTCTAATGTTTATCATTTGAATAAATATAAAATTACTACCTTACTATTTGATTAATGTATATGTTTATGTCAGTATAATTTATAGATCACCTAAAGTGATTCATTTAGATTGATTAATTAATTATGCACATACTAACGTACATAAAGGGGTTCGTGCATGAATATAGGTAGGGGTAATTTTGTCCTTTTATAAATTTATCCCAAGGATAAATTATGATGGGATTGTTATCCCACCAATTGTGTGGATAACTTATCCCGATACTATTTATTAGTCCCGGGATAAGTTATCCCGAATATTGCCAACCAAACATGCATTAAAAATTTTTATCCCAAAATTATTATTTTATCCTGGTATTATTTTCTTTAGCACCTCACACTAAATGACCCATTAGTTTACCCATAATTTCTCTTTTAAAAATATTTATTTATAACTAATCATATTTAATTATAATTAAGTAAAAACTTGTGTATCTTAATTAATTATAAGGCTGAATTCTAGAAAATTGTCGGTAAAACTATAGATTTAGTAACTTATAGTCAAACTGCTCACGTGTGATAGTGTAGTAAGACTGACCATCTTCCATCATATTCTCAATTGGTTAATATGGGAAAAAATAGACCAACTTTACCAAAACTCCCTATTTGTTTCAGCCTTTTGAACAAGGTCTTTGCTAAAAGCATCAAGCACTACTCAAACTTCCACATTTTGTCAGTTGATCTGAGGCACTACGAGGGAAAATAGAGAAGAAACCATTTTTGGGCAGTTATTTTTTTTTAGATTTTTGGCTCCAAAAAAAGTTTAGGAAAATGACCATATATATGAGAAAACAAAAGGAGTTTCATTGGAAAGTGAAGCAAAATTTCTGAATCTGAATGAGAAAACCAGGTATGTATTAGTCCTCATACTTTATCTTTGAATGAAATTAGATAAATAATTGCATTCAACAATCATATATCAAATGATTTGTTAATTGGTGCCTGACACTTAGTGGTGAATCCTATTTAGCAACGGATTATCAGAAAATCCTGTTAGTTACTAGTTACTTAGCAATGGATTAGCAAAAGATGTTTAGCTAATTTTTGTTAACTTGGTGAGGCTTTACGAAAAGAAGTGGTGTTTTGGTAGCTTACTGATATGTCCGATTAGATCTAACTTGTAGAGATGGTCACAACCTAACAGTTGCTTCAGAAGGTTTAGATCTTTTTCCAACTGAAAATTATAGTAAATACGGAAGGATGTTTCCCTAAGTCCCTCCATTCTTAGCATGAGGTGTCTGATTATCTCTTCCATCTCGTCAAACTCCAGTGAGAGAATGGCTCCTAGTTTATGTAGTTTTGCTAACTTGAAGAGATCTCTAAAAGGAGAAATTTGCGTATCGAAGTTCTTCATCATTTCCAAGTTGCAAAACCCTCAACATTTTGAAATTATTGCAGAGACATTGAAATATAATTTTTTTTTTCACAGTTAAATGCCCATTTTTCACGACTAAACGTACTTGAATAGAGATGGAAAGACAAAAAACTAGTAATAAAGTATCACAACTTGAAAACTAGCAAAATTACAGCCTTACAAGGCGCGAGACTTAGAAAATTCCCTGGTATGTAGACCTTCAATTTTGTTGAAGGCAACAATATCACAGCTTTGCACGTATTTGTTGATAGGCTCTAAGGTTATACGTTCCTCTATTATAGTATCCACCGAGACAAGTTCATTAATGCTGGTAAGCATGATCTGCTTTTTCTTAATTTCGTAGCCAACCGGGACCAATTTGGATTCTCCCTAGAGAAGACCTTCCACCTCAATACTGCGAACAACATCCTCAAGTTTCTTCATGTTAGTTTCGTCATCCCAAGGCTTAAAGTCCATAAGAACGGATGACTTCCCACTCACTTTCTTCTTGGTAGATGCCTTCGTAGCCTCCCTTGCTTCTGCTGCCTTCTTTTCATCCTTTGTCTCTTCTCCAAAGAGATCGATGTCATCATCAGAAGGCTTAGCTGCTTTCTTAGCTGCTGCAGCTATAGTAGGAGCAGTTTGGCTTCCAAATATCACACCAACAGCTTTCCCAGGAAAACTTGATGCAAGTTTAGCAAAAACAGCTTGGTACCATTTACTAGCATTGGGATAACTATCTGAACTAGGCTGCTCCAAGATTTCCCCATACACCTTAATATCATCCTTTTTCAATTGATCTCCAGAGATATAAGATTTTCTAGAAAGATGGTCATTAATAGACTTGAGACCAGATTCAGAGTGGAGATTTGAGAAAGCTATAACCATTGTTAGGAATTTAAGCAGTGTAAGAGAAACTTGTAAGCTTTATTGGGTTGGAAAAAGAGCATTGGATATAGCTAACTCATGCAGATAATGTTCCCCTATCTCCATCATTGCTGTCTCCTCTCCTTGGTTACCTTCCAATGATATAATACCTTCAGCAGCCCATAGCTGATACAACCTTCACGCTGAAATCTTTTGATCTTCCAGAAAGTTGTCCAAGTATAGAAAACACGGCTTATGATGATATGGTAAATCATAATAACTTAAATCCAAGACACATAATTGAAAATATACAACAACAACAACAAAAAATCCAGTATATTCCCACCTAGTGGGGTCTGGGGAGGGTAGAAAACACAAATTGAAAAAAATAAATTCATCAATTATTGTTCCTATTCTTCTGTTTCCCAACAACAATGTAAATGGATAAGGTCAAGCACTCAAGATTAAAGAGGTTCTAGGAGTTTTCTGCTTTTATCTTGTATTTCTTTTTTTCAATTAAACTACTTATCATATTGCAGTTACTTTTTGTTTTCCTATAATAGTCTTACTTATGTTGGAACGTAGCTTCTATGTTTTTTATTGTTTAAAATCTCATTCATGCTTTGAGAAGAATTTAGCAAATCAATGGCACCGGGAGGGGGTGTCCTTAGGCAAACTACACTTACCGGGGGAACTATTCAAGCAACTCAATCACCAGATGAATCGAATTGCACTACTCCCGTTGTTAATACTGGTAATACATTCAACACAACTATATATTTTTTTTTGAAAAAGGTAACTTGTATTATACTACATAGTGATGGCCCGTGCTAGAACGGGTCCAATATTGGAACACTTTTGTTAGCTAAACGATATATAATATTTGTCTATAGTATATGATTAATGTTCACATCCATTGTTTATTATTTAGCCGATGCACTACACATGCAGTATTCATGTCTAGGCCATCACATAGGGTTGTTATTTGAATGGGAGGGAGAACACACAGCCAGATGTAGGCGGAAAAAAGACCAAAAGAGCTCAACATAGTAATAGTTATCAACGGCCCTTACAAGAAAATGATATGCGCTTAACCATAGTAATAGTTAGTTAATACCATATCACTCCCTCCGTCCATTTAGATTATATGAAAATGCGATCACCTCCCTACTCAAAATGTTTTTCATAAAAAAGATTAACAAATATTGCTCAATTATTTCCCAACACCCACCTCCAGCCATCATGGCTATCGATTGATTACATTGTTTGTGAAGAAAATCTAGCAATCTTTGGAACTCAATCACCTCCGAGTTAAGGAAATTCCTCTTGAACCCATGTCCCAGAAAACCTCTTCACCTTGTATCTTTTGAATTTGTTGGATTGACAAATCCTTCTGGGATAAGACTTTGTGCGTGTTTGGGAGATTATCTCTCAAAATGTTGTACCCACACCACTTGTAATGCTAAAATATTAACTCTCTTCCTGTCTCATACCCATGATGAAATAGCGCCATGTACATATTTATTATAGTTTCCAATGATTCAGAAAAGGAAAGAACAATTAATGGATACTTTATGTTGTTTTGAACTCCGATAATAACATAAGGGGAAGTTAATATTGTTACCAGTAAATACAATCAAGTCTGGCTTTTCAATGTCAATAATTTTCCTCAAGAACTGAGTAGTGTTGAGGTTGGTACAGTAATTGAACTTACTCTCCAACACATATCTATCCCGAGTCACCATCCCATTCCCATAGTGCATATTTGCAACCTAAAATCAACAAACTATAACAAAATTACAACAAATTGTGATAAGAAAATATATTTTTATTTTGATCATACACCAGGAAAATAAAATCATATTTTGCTTGTCAAAGTCCATCTCCAGTTCCAGGGATAAAAGATTAGCTCGAATTCTTCGGATGTCTATAGTGACAAAACCCATTCAGTAAGCAGCTACATTACACCAGAGAATGGTGAACAGTGTTACAAGCAAGAGTTGTGTGTTTGTGATTCTTCAAGCACCGTTACATCTGAAGCCTGTGGAAAAAAGTCTTTTGAAGTGCCTGGTCCAGTACTTGGTCAAATTACTAGGTTATTATCATTTTTTTGCGTAATCATGTAAGCACACTTACAATAGTCGAGCAGTAAAATTCTGCTCGTAGTGTCAGTTTGCTAAAGAAAAATAACCAAACCCTTTAGTAATCTACCCCCTATCACAAGATATCACAAATACCAGAACACTACCAAATTACTGCTGTGCACATTGGACTCTCACCTATGTTGCTCGGACTCTTAAAAAATATCAATTGGTGCATGTCGGATTCGCCGAAACTAGTGTATTTTTGAAGAATCCGACACGAGTGCGGAATCAAAAGTGAAGAGTCCGCGCAACTTAGCTGTGCACCACCACCATGAATATCATCATCTTCGTCATATGCCTTTTGGGCAGCTTGCTGCTTCCTGCGCATCTCATCCTCAATGTTCACATCATGCAAAGTAGTCTCTTCACACTCATCTAATTCTATGCCAGACACTTGCTGTTTGGGTTTTAGAGGAAGCACGGCCTCAAGGTTCTGCCTTTACTGCTTCCACCACCACCAAAGGGGCTTCCACTACCGCCAAAGAATGATTGAAATATATCAAATGGGTCATGTCCACCACCTCCACCACCTCTACCACCCATTCCTTCCTTAAGAGCATCCTCCCCATACTGATCATATATTTCACGCTTCTCAGGGTCACTCAAGACATCATAAGTTTGGGAAATCTCTTCAATACTTCGTATTATCACTCTTCTTTAGTGCTCTTCCAAACATCTTTCGATCGCTTCAATAATTGAAAGTTGTGGGGTGAGAAGAGGAGGAGATAACACTTAACTTGGAGGTGCTTACTGGGTTATTATCATCTCTAAAAGTAAGTTTGAGAAAAAGTTATGTTACTAGACGAGCATCAAGGATGGAGGTAAATGTTTGTAGGGAATCAGAAGTTTGGAAATCTTCCTCAAGTAAATTGAATGTAGGATCTTCTTCAATTCCCTATGAAGAAAGGGAAACTAAGAAAGAAAATAAAGAGAAAACCCCATATAGCAGAAATATAATTCCAAATGTAGAAGCAAAGCAAGATAATATGTCCAAGGCTCCTGTTCAAGCCCATAAGAAAACTATAATCCCTAAAATGGTTACTGGAAGATCTGTTTCTTTGTTGTCTGTTCCTGGTGAAACTAATAAAGCAAAGGTTCATCTGAATAATGTACAAAGAAAAGCTTTGGTTCCTCAAAGAACCAATGGACATGTATCCTCAACTTTGGTCTCAAAGCCTAGTGAAAGAATTGGAAATGGCCAATATAGAAGGGTTGTGAGCTGCGGTAAAGAGAATGTTATTGTGAGAATGGGTATGAGCCAGAAGTCAATTTGCAAAGATGTCTCGGGGTGTAGTGAGAATGGGTATGAGCCAGAAGTCAATTTGCAAAGATGTCTCGGGGTGTAGTACAAAATTCTCAAATTACAAAAATGAGAATAAAAGAAGCCGCCAAAGCAAAAAGTCGAGTGGTTGTATGGTGAATCCAGATAACAGAAGGGAGGTCACGAATCGTGCAAATGTAAAGAATAAGGTTTTCTATGAATAAAAGATTGAAGCTTGTATGTAAATAATACACATTCTATCTCTTCCATTCTCTATTACATGTGCAATAAAAATGTGTAGATGATATGTAGATGGTCTAGTGCTGTCAAACTAATTTTGTGGGGTTCATCTTATTGCTATGCTGTAATATTTCAAGTGCTCAGGAACATATTTTACTATCTGGTACATGGAAATATTGAAAGAGGCTTAAAATTATTGTTGCATTTTAATTATTCTTTTCAATAGTTTATCAAAAGCAGACTGGATATGCTCTTTACTTCTTTTCTAATCAATGTGGTTTGTTGTTGTTTCATAAATATATATATATATATATATACTCTGTCATTTTTAGACTTAGGTGGTATTTGAATTGATGTTTTTTTATCGTCAGATGATTTCGCTAGACTCAGAAAAGGTCGTGGAAAGACTAGAGGGAAAGGTCTTGAAAAAATGAAGAAGGCTATTGGAAGCAAGATGAAAATAGAGATCCCGATTGTTAAAGGAAGGCCAATAAAGCCAATTCAATCAGCCAAACTATCCAATGAATTAGGGATAATTGCTCATAATTTTCTTCCACTTCCAAATAAGTGGAAGGAACTTACAAGAGAGGACAAAAATGCAACACTAATTAGATGCCAAGTAAGTATTCTATACTCTTTTAAGATTTATTACATGACAAACAGTGATATCATTAAAGTAATATTCTTTTGGAGCAACTGTGATAAAGTAGTATTAAACATAAGATTAGTATGTTCAGATAGAAGATAAGGAAATGAATATAAAAGTATATGACTTTGGTTCCGCCTTTGATCATATGCATAAGGGTGTTAAAGTTCCTGGCAAGTATCACAGTGGCTCGGAAGCTCCAGAAAGTGGCACGTTGCTCATGCTTCATCATATTTGATGTTTTCATGCATGCTATAGGCTAAAGATCTTTCTTATAGTTGACTGTGTGATGTACGATATGCAATGCCTCGTCTACCATGTAGTTTGAGGTTTAGGTTTGTGTGGCTCCGAAAGTAAAGAGTCTGAACTACTTAGCTTATTATTGTGCAGGTTAGGTCTAGTTGTTAAAATCGCTATCTAAAAATATAAGCAAGAAAATATACTTCTTACTTGGAGTCATGAAGTAGCAATTGTCTAATGTCTTTAAGATCTGATTTCTTACCTCCTTGATTCCTGTTGTCATAAAATACTACTTTTTTTCTTTTATGCTGCTTGGACCCTCCAAATATTGTTGCAACCACCATGTCAGATCCTCTATTCATTACTTCTGGAGGATTAGAGATGTGGACAGTCCTATCAACATAGTTCTTCTTTTGTTATTTCTATTATAATGAAGCCTCCATCATTTCACCCCTAGCATCTCTCTTACAGGTTACCAATTGATGTTGGCTGTAGTTTGTTATATCCGAATAAGTACGAAGTTCTAAAAACATTTTCTTTCTGTATTTACTACTGAAGATATCTTGTGATTCCTTGTTCCTGTATATACTGTGCAATGTGCATTAATCCTCAGTTGACTATAACAATATCAAAAAGTTGAACACTCTTTGTCGAAAAACTATATTGTATATGTAAAAAATTATACGAAGTATATAAGTCACAAATTACTTTAAGTACGTTCATAATAATTCTTGAACCCCTTTAGCTAAATTTCTGACTTGCTCATTGCCAGAAACCCTATATTCTTATGCTTCTGGCTGAAATAGAGAAGCTTCTAATGAAAAGAAACCTCTATTAATAATTTTGACTTAAGTAAATTACATTGTATTTATTGTTAGTAATATTACTATTTTTTATAGTATGATGTTTTATTTTGAGCCGGGGGTCTATCGGAAAGCACCTCTCTATCTCACATTTGAGGTAGTGTTATGGACTGCGTACATTTACCCTCCCCAGACCCCATTGGTGTGAATATACTGGGTATGTTGTTGTTGCAGTATGCTCAGATGGCTGATGTAGCTAGACATCTGACCATCACGTCAAAGATTGAAGGCCTAACATCACGTAAGCCTCTATATCCTCTCAATACATAGTAGGCCTATCATATTTTTAAGATACAGAAGAAATAAATGCTGATAGTTTCTTGTATTGAACAAGTAACTAAGGTGCATTTCATGCAGTACTTGGATTTTAAATCAACTGTAAATCTTTCAAATGGTATTGTCTTGTCCAATTCCAAGTCCACATATTTTGAACTAAGACTTCAGATTTTCCAAAATCACAGACCACTAGGTTCATATGCATTCCGAAAACATCAAGATAAAATACCTTTTTTTGACTATCTACTATATAGGATTCCAAATGACTTCCACTATGTCTATCAATATATGTCCATCTTATGAGACACGTAACACTAGTTTGAAAATATAAAACCTGCATTCTGCATTTATGCTATTCTTAAATCAATCGATTATCACATTAGCTATTCATTTAAGTAATCCAACTTTAGTTGTCATTCATTTTTATTACAATATATCAATCAACTAAAATTTACATAGTTCTAGTATGACAACTAAATATATACCAAGATTTTTTAGATCAATGAGCAACCATAGGTGGTCGGGGTCAGAGCCAAATACAAAGGTATGAGTTCGGTCAATCCCAGAAACTTTGGTCCGAACTCTGTAAATCTATTTAATATGTATAAATTAATAATTTGGAATCCAGTAACTTAAAAAGGACTATAATTTTAACCTATAGATTTCAAATCATGGGTATAAATTTCTTGAACTGCAATGTATGTTTTTAAGGGCACTAGAGTTTTAAGGTACTAAGTATGTTAACAGATGTTATGATTATAATTTTAATCTAAAAGAGATTTTGATTGTTTCATGTGTTTCTTCAATACTTATTTGTTTTTAGGAGAGTTTTGACATTAATTTGGACGAGCATTATGTGAAAATAGTTGTGAGGATATTCTGGAAAAAAGAACCCAGCAATGGCGCTACAAGTTAAAACAAAAATTTGAAAGTGCACGATCCGTGGAAGAAGCTCATAAAATGGAAGTTGAACAATTGACCTCAAAAAATTGAAATAAGCTTTGTGACATGTGGAACGATCCAGAGCACAAAGTAATTTATATTCATGTTATTCTCGTTATTTACATTATGATGTTTTTATTTTTCTTTGTAGAAACGATGTGAAATAAACAAGGTCAATCGAACTAAGCTTAAATCTAATCATTTCATGGGATCAAAAGCATTTGTAGCAGATCGTGCAGAAATTGTAAGTTATACCATTTTAATTCTTTTTACTACTGACACTTTGATACTATTTAATATTTTATTGTTTGATAAATAAGAGACTAGGTATGTCAGTTGTATCTCATTTCAGATACCTCTAAATACTATTTCATATTATTTTCTTGTTATACAGGGTGAAAAGGAACATGAAGGTGTAGAGCCTGACAGAATTGAGTTCTACAAGCATACTCATTGCACAAGTGAAAAGGGATGGTCATTTGAAGAAGCTGAGACTAACTATGTAAGAAATTAATATTTTAGTAACATACCATTGCATTTGTATGATTAATATTCTTTATGTATTCTTTTTTTGTGTTATTATTTTATGCAGAACAACATGACAGATTTAAAAGCTCTTTATACTTCTGGAGAGTCTTCCATGACTATTGATAAAATTGTGGATGCTGTGCTTGGTATAAAATAGGGGTATATAAAAGGTCTTGGTTATGGTCCTAAACCTAATACTATAAGTGCAACACAAAGGAGAATGGCAGGGTTAGAATACTCCCTCAAAAAGGCAAAATAGGAAGCTGCTAGTGCCCAAAATGAGTCACAAAAATGATTAAATGCAGCTGAAACTGTGGTAGAAAGCCAGCAATCGCAGATACAAGACCAGCAGTTACAGATTAAAGCATTAAATTTTCAGTTGAATACTATAGCAACACGCCAAGAGGAAATGCTTAAGAAAATGCAGCTTCTTGTTAGTCCATCGCTGTCAAGGTTAGAAGTAATGCAAATTTATATGATAAGTTGTATTTAATTTTGCTTTATTAAATATATAAACTATGTAACATTTTCTATCTAACTTTGCATTTTTTTAATGATGCATCGGAGAAAGAACTCCATCAGAATGCCAACTTTAGGTATATTTCTATTTCACCTACTAAAACTTCATGTTTAACAAGATTTTATAGTTTATACCAAATATGTTATTTATATTATAATAGATAAGTAAATAATTTACATTCTTAACAAAATGATTTATCCAGTTTAACTGTCTTTTTAAGTTCTAAAGTTTTCTTCTTCTATAGTAGATTAACATGATAAGGATTACCAAAATCACCCCAACTGGCAATGAAAAACTCTAGAAAATACTTTTTACTTTCATTCCATCTCATTTTTTTCTGACTATCTGCGACTACAACTAATGTCTCCTAATATCTAAAGTCAATATAACCAACTCTCATTTTTCTTCCCTTAGCGCACTCTACACCTTTGACAATTAACATCACTCGAGAACCTGATCGTAATTCTTGCTCCATTTGTAGCTCTTTCTTGAGAACATGCAAATTGTTACTAGTTGGATGAGCACCTTCCATGTCTCCTAATAGTTGTTTGTACACCTCCCTCTTCTGTGTAGATCACTCTGAACTTCATAAGAACAATTCACTATAATTTTTTTTTTTGAGATAAAGGTAACATAGTATTCACACCAGAAGATTCATCATCTAACAAATGATGAATTCTTACATACTGTCCACCATATGCATGCTGGAATAGTTTTCCACCAGATATCCTTTCTTCCTCTGTTACCAATTCCTTTCCAACTACTAAGTAATTCAAAAGTTGTTAAGTACTATGATAACAACAAATAATGAACTAATCCGAAACAAAATTCAAAATCAAAAGCGTTTGACATAAATATGCATGTAGCTGTAATAAAACACAAATCCACCACTTAGTTTTAGTACAACATGCTAGACATGGTGTAGAGAGATTCGATGTCAAATCCCAATCCAAAGATATTGGTCCACGATTCTTTTGTTGCAGGTTGAGTCAGTCCAGCATTCACCAATATTTTGTTTAGAGTGTCGGGAGAGCATGCTTGATACTTAACTTTCCCATTAGAGAGAAATACCTCAACAAGTTCAAGTTTCTCTGAAGTGAGGCTAGTGCTGTCCATTGTCTTACTAAGTACCTTAAGAGCAAGTTGAACGACCTCTTCCCTTGTGATATCATCCTTGTAATCCTTCTTAAGAATTGATTGAGCTGCCTGGTTGTTTGCTCCAATTTCTGCGGCTTTCCAACCTCCTAATTTCCACTTGGGTCGATCATATACAGTTGGAAGCCATAATTTTTATCCCAACCTGCAAAGAGAAATGAAACACCAAAATGATGAAGTCCACCAAACTGTGTATAACCTTGCTTGGTATCACAAAGTGACTGAACAAGTTGTTCAAATGGCATGGATTCTTGATAAGCAAATGCATAGTGCTGAGCCTGGACCATGGCCGTGTTGATCAATATGTTGGCATCAGATATAATTCCAGCTACAGCGCATGCCACATGATCATCAATCTTGTACATCTTCTTACTCGATGTTGAGGTCTGAAGCAGGTTAGATGTTACTTTCTTTTCACCTACCAACACCACCCCATCCTTAGATAAGATTCCTATAGCACTATCTGCATTTCCAATAGCCTCCATTGCGTACTCAACCTGATAGAGACGGCCTTCAGGGGAGAAGATTATTGTACAACTATCATACCTTTGTGACATTTTTTCTTAACTGCAATTTACTTGAATAAAGTAAACAAGTCAAGTATTCAGCTATTTAAAATTTGAATTGTTAGTATTTCCATATGGGTGCGGGCTGATTTTAGCAATAATGTAACTTGCGCTTGCATAATTTTCTTTTTTTTTTCCACAGGTATAAAAGTAAGAGTTGGATGAAGACTAGTTGCAAGCTCAACATGTTATTGGTACTTTAGAAGAAACCTCTACATATTTGTCTTAGTTTAGGATAGTAGTAATATTTAGTACTATATTTCAGTTACATTTCCTTCGTCATTTGACTTGTTTTAGTTTTATTTGCCCTGTAAGGAGATATTACCTAGGTACAATTTTAGTTTTCTTAATTATTTGATTGTGGGTGAATTTTATCATTATCTGACATGTTTTATAATTTATTTTAAATTTATTAAATTCTAATTTAAAAGATAATATCAATATGAAATAATTAAACATTTTTTTGTAATTAGTGACAAAAGATTTTATTGTCAAAGGTAATTTTTAGCAACGATTAAATCAGAATTTCAAGATAAATATTTTCGTCACGAAATAAACTAGTTTGTCAAAATTTTGATTATATTTAGTGACAAATGCATTTGTCTCAATTTCTTCCTTTTTATCTGATACAAATTAATTTTGTATTTTATGACAATCGTAATTGTCAGTAATCATAACAATTTAATGACAAGTCTATATCGTCGATAAAAAAAATACTATTTTTAATGATAAAATGGTAGATTTAACTACGAATTATTAACATTTATTATAATAACAAATTTGCCATTAATTAATACATTAAAAACGAAAATATTTGTTGTACACAAAAAAATTATCATTAGTGACGAAAATACATTTGTTCAACGGTGAAATATATATAACTCTAGAGACAATTGGTGTTGTCCCTGATTGAACTAATTAATTAAGGACGATAAACTTTTGTCGGTATTAATAACCTTTTAGTGACAAAAGCATATCATCAACTACAAAAAAAAATTATTTTTATGACAAACAAATTCGTCATAAATGTTACACATTTTGGGACGACTTTCTTTTTGTAGCTAATTTAATTTTTTTAGCTACGAAGCACTAAATCGTCTTTGTATACATTTAGTCACCCACTTTTGGAGACGATTAATTGATGAATTTTTTTCGTCATGCTAAATCTTTTGTGACGAAATATGATGTATAAGTGAAAAAATTATTCGTCCTTGATAATCAAATTTGTTGTAGTGGGACTCGGTCACATTGTAGGGGGTGCGGATAACTTGTGTGGTAAAATAGGTCTATTATAAATACAATGGATCTATTTTTATTTGTGCGTGGATATTTCTTAACTTCTCTAAATATTTTTATTTTTATTTTGAGTTTATTTATGTTAGTGTTATCGATATTCATATTTTGGGGGGTGATTATATGGTAATTGATTAAATTCTTTACTATAGTAATCTTTATTTTTTTCTCTTAGTTTTTGTAATTCTTCTATATTATTTTGAAGGTATTCTAAATATTCTATATTTTTTGTTTCAAAATATCCAATTAGATTGTCTTTCATAAGTTTTTCTAATAATATTATTTCTTCCATATTTTCTCTCCAATATTTTAAATATTCATAGTCTATCATTTTATCCTGTAGTAATTGTAGATTTACAAATTTCTGTATAATAATTTATCCTAATTGTTCTGTAATGTATATCTAATTCTAGATTTTCAATGCTAGTTATTATCTTGTGTTGTTCTTCTCGTAGCGAGTTTTTTAAATTATATAAACTATCACATGTACTTTTTCCTAAATTTTCTAGGGTTCCTTCTATCCATATTAATTTTTCTTTTAGATTCTCCATTATTTTTCTAATTCGGTTTCTATAATTAATTTCTTCATTTAGATTATCTTGATTTTCTCTAGTTTTTCTAATATATTCTAACATCTCTTAATTTGAATAATATCCATTTGGGTAAATTATTCAGGTATAACTGTTCTATCCAATTTATAGTTTCAATTTCATAGTCTAATACTTTTTCTAATATTATTCTCTTAATATCTATAATTTCTATATCTCTAAGTATATATAAGATTAATATTTTAAGATTATCTATCATTTAAAATTGGTTAAATACTTTATTATAATATTTTTTAGTTGTTTGTTTTAATCTCATTAATTTTTCTACATTTTCACTAAGAAATTGTATATATTTTATATCTATTTTCCAAGATTCTAAATATACATAATTTATCATAGTTAGTGCGTGGGTTTGGTATATAAGTATTTATAAGAGTAGTTCGGTAGGTGTGGTATATAATTAATTCTAGTCATAAAATATCTATCAAATATTTTTTCCAATATGATTTTTCTTATATCTACTATTTCTATATCCTTAAGTACATATAAAATAAGTATTTTAAATTTATCTACCATTTCATCAGATAAATAATTAACCATTTTTCATAAAATTGATATTTTTAAAATATTTCCTTCAATTATGCACATAACAAAATATGATCACTTGAGATTGCTATATAATAGATTATTCTTAAATAACATATTTTTTGATCACTATTAGCATGGTAATCTGGATACTTTTTCCTTAAACAACGCCTCTACTCTGGTGTAACACCCTGTATTCAAGTACGTGTATTGGCGTATTCAAGTACGTGTATTGGTCTTATTTATATGGAATTAATTTTATTTTATTTTATTTATACCGGAATTTGCCCGTCGATGGTTCCATACGAAGGTTATTGAATAAGCTTTCCAATGATATAAAGATTTCTAAAAACGGATAGGTTTCGGATATAATCGAGCACGTTCGAAACTATAAAACGGTGGCCGGGATATTGGGAATAGTAAATGTGCAGGAAAATTTCCTGCACACAAACTACTGAGGCCAGCCAATTTTTTGGGTCAACTTTGAACGATCATAACTCCCTTAATATAATGAACTGGGAGAGCTGCGACCTATGAAAAGAAAGATCTTTGAGTCTTCTTTCCAATTCAATTGGTTTCATCCAAATCCAACGTCTAAGTAAGGAGTTATACTCGTTTTACTTCAACCTCTCAAAATAGATTTTTAGGGTCAACTTCAAACGATCATAACTCCTTGTACAGGATGAACTGGGTGGCCTAATTTATATGAAATGAAATCCCTTTGAATTATCTTTCCAACAATTCCAATTTCACCCAAATACGATATCGGAGCAAAGAGTTATGGCCAATCTACTTTAGCTTATCAAAACAGTCCACCAAAAGATAGATTTGACATTATTTAAATTTTAAAGGCACTTTGGTCATTCCCTATGATATTATGGACGGGAATATGTGTACATATACATGTATATGAGTTCAAAAACTCATTTTCATTATCAATCATTAAGAAAGAACAAACCCTAGCCAAATTTGACCTTTAAATTACTTTTGATTCAACCGTAGAAATTCCAAAGTAATCCAATAACTGCGTTTGTTATCTCGAGAGCTTCGAACGGCACCTATTATTTGTGCAAACAGGATTGCATAATCAAGAGGTGAATTGTAAGGTATGAATATTGTTTGCCTTTGTTCTCTTCCATATGTATATGTGTGATAGAGGATTATATGTATTGGTTGTTATTGAAAGGTTAGCCAAACCATTTAGGTTAAGAGGACCTTAGGTACCCTTTCCATATACTAAATTATATTCACTTGGGAGACTTCCATATTCTCCACAACTATAACCATATAGCCTTAAGCCTTTTCAAACCTTTTAAACCATGCATAAATCCTTTATCTAGTTTAAAACATGCAAGAGTTCCATTAAAAAAAGTCAATTCAATGAACATATCTTTTTAAGCATTTCAACAAACACCTTTGGGGCATAATACAACCAAAACCAATTCCAAAGACCATTACCATGCAATCCAGTTGTCTAGAACCACCATTAATGCATATAAAAGCATAATTAAAGCCATAACCAAGCATTCAATATCAAAAACTCCAATAATAATTGAAAAACCACAATCATGAAATAGTATAAACCATGAAATCTATCATACAAACCATGACTTTAGTTGAAATTACAATGAGGGAAGAGAATCATGCCTTATACCAAAGAATTGATGGCAAGAAATCACCAAAGCAATCCCTAAAGCAATCCCTTAGTTGAAACCGTAACTTTTTTACCCCAGAAGCTCTTGATAGAATTATTGAATGTTTTTGGAATAGTTTCTAGGCGTTAATGAATAGAATAATAGGGTAAATAACCTCCTAAGTGTATTAGAAATTATAGATCCTAATTAGGGTAAGTAGGGAAATGTCAAGAATACCTTCATTTAAATCCCTTAAAAATCTATCACTGGGATAAGACTAACCCATACGAGTTGTACCCTCTTATATGATTGATTTCCACTACTCATATTCAAGCTTCAACCCTTTGGTCAAACTCTGTCCCATATACGGCACATGCAACCAAGTTGTATCCATATCATACGATCCGTACCCAAGACCCATATCCCTGGCTGAATGAAATACCATGAGGATCAAACACTGCCTACCATACGAGTCTCTGATATGACTCGTACCAAGCCTTACGACTCATACCCTGAAGTCTTCCCCATTCCAATGATCAAAACCATTCTACCAACTAACACTGGTTAGCATACGACAGTATACCATTCAAACCCTAGCATACGTCTCGTACCCATGAGTCGTATTGGGTCCAAAGTAGGAAATGTTTTAAGGGTCAAAACCTAGGATGTTTCAGTCTCATCCATTAGGAACATCATCTTGGAATGACAGACAAGGTAGGGTAACCACACACAAAGTCATTTGCATTATCAAACATCCTTTTAATAAAGTTTGAAAACACAGAGGCAATAATGTTAATCTTTCCTTTAACAAACTCTAAAAATAGAGATGTGTTCAAGACATATACCTTCTGTATGAATCCCAGGAGCAGAAAAAAATCTGGATACTTGGACTTTATGTCCTCTTCCACTTCCCAAGTAACTTCTTCCACCTTGTGGTTCTACCATAGAATCTTAATCAAAGCCACATCCTTGGTCCACAGTCGATGAACTTGCCTATCTAATATCTTATTTGGGACCTCTTCATAAGAAAGAGAATCCAAAATACCCAATCCTTCCAATGGAATTACCGAAGAAGGATCACCAAGACACTTTATCAACATAGAAACATGAAATACTGGATGGACCAAACTTAATCTAGATGGCAAATCCAACTCATAAGGAATATAGCCAACTCTCCGTAAAATCACATAAGGACCAATGAACCGAGGACTGAGTTTCCCTTTTTTGCCAAACCACACCACTTTCTTCAGGGGAGACACCTTGAGGAACACCTTATTCCCAACCTCAAACTCTAAGTGTCTATGCTAACATCCGTATAGGACTTTAGGCAACTTTAAGCCTATCCTGAATCACCTTGACCTTCTCCATAGCTTGATAGACCAAATCAGGACCAAATATGTCAGCTTCTCTAAGCTTAAACTACCAATTAGGATATCTATACCTCCTACCATACAATGCCTTAAATGGAGCCATACCAATACTTGAATGATAGCTATTATTATAAGCGAACTCTACCAAAGGCAGATGCTCAACCCAATTTCCACCATAGTCAATCACAAAGGCCCGAAGCATATCTTATAATATTTGAATAGTTCTCTCCACTTGCCCATCTGACTGTGGATGAAAAATAGTAATCAGACTAACCTTAGTCCCTAACTCTTTTTGGAAAGATCACCTAAAGAGAGAAGTAAACAGTGTTCCGTGATTAGATATAATTAAAATAGGTACCCCATGCAGCTTTACAATCTTTTAAAGATACAATCGCGCATAATCCTCCACTGAAAAGGTAGTCTGCACTGGCAAGAAATGCATAGACTTGATCATCTTATCCACAATAACCCAAATTGAATCATACTGATTCCGAGATCAAAGAAGACCGATAACGTAATCCATATTGATCACTTTCCACTTTTATTTGAGAAAATCAATATCTTGATGCAACCCTCCTAGCCTCATGTGCTCAACCTCAACCTGTTGACACACCATGCACTTGTCCACAAAATCAGCCACATCCTTTTTCATGATATTCCACCGATAGATCTCCTTAAGATTATGATACATCTTAGTCGAGCTGGGATGAACAACATAGTGCGACTCATGCACCTTAGCCAAAACCCTTTGTCGTAACCCGTCGACATCACAAACATACAACCTCTCTTGGAACCATAAAGTACCATCACCACTGATCTCAAACATCACTACCTTTTGACCACCAACAGCATCCTTTACTTTTATCAAGAAAGGATCCAATACTTGCTTCTCTTTAATCTCCACACCAAGAGATGATCGAACCACTTCTTGCACCATCATGCCACAATTCTTAGATTCTAAGAGACCAACTCCAAGATTAGCCAAGCGGTGAAAATCCTTTACCAATTCCCGCTTGCCTTCCTTCACGTAAGCCAAACTCCCTATAGATAACCTGATAAGAGGATCAGTAACAATGCTAGACTTACTTGGGTGATAGTAAAGATTCATATCATAATCCTTGAGAAGCTTAATCTACCTCCTATTCCTGAGATTAAGCTCTTTCTGAGTGAACACATACTGAAGACTCTTGAGATCCAAAAAATATGTATGTGAACACCATACAAATAATGCTGCCATATTTTCAAAGAAAACACAACTGTCAACAACTCCAAATCATGAGTAGGATAATTCCTCTTATGTTCCTTCAACTGCCTAGAAGCATAGACAATCACCTTCCCATACAGTATCAAAACTCAACCAAGCCCTACATGAGTTGCATCATAATAAACTACAAACCCATCATTGCCTTTCGACAATGTTAGGATTAGAGCCAAAGTCAACTTATACTTCAACTTCTCAAAACTCCCTTCACAAGCATCTGACCAGGAAAACTTAACCTTCTTCTGAGTCAACTTAGTCAATGGATCAACTATCAAATAAAAGCTTTCCATAAACTGCATAGAATACCCGACCAAACCTAAGAAACTCTGGATATCAGATGGAGTCGTGGGCCTAGGCCATCTTTTTTCCATATCAACCTTCTACAGATCCACCATAATCCCTTATTAGAAATAACATGACCCAAGAAAGTCACAATGTTTAACCAGAGAACTTACACTTAGAGAACTTGGCATACAACTATTATTCCTCTAGGGTGAGCAACACCACACAAAGGTGATTTGCATGATCCACCTCACTCTTTGAATAAACCAGAATGTCATAAATAAACACAATGACAAAAAGATCCAAATACTACCTGAACACCCTCTTCATCAAGTTCATAAATATTGCCGGAGCATTAGTCAAACCAAATGACATCACCAAGAACTCAAAATACCTATATCGAGTACGAAAATCTATCTTAGGGATATCCACTTTCCTAATCTTAAAATAATAGTACCCAGACCAAAGATCTATCTTTGAGAAGAAATTGGAACTATGTAACTTGTCAAAAAAGTCATCTATGCAAGAAAGAGGATACTTGTTCTTGATAGTTACCTTGTTCAACTGCTTGTAGTCAATGCACATGTGAAGGGAACCATCCTTCTTGCACACAAACAACACTAGTGCACCCAACGAAGAAATACTAGGACTAATAAACCCTTTATCTAGAAGATCCTTAAGTTACTTCTTGAGTTCCCTCAATTCAGTTAGAGCCATTCCATACAGAGGAATAGAAATTGAACGAGTGTCCAGAAGCAAATCAATACCAAACTCTATTTACATAGAGAAACACCAGGAAGATCATCCAAAAAGACCTCTAGAAACTTATTAACCATACAGACCGAAGAGAAAGAAGGACCTTCCAAGTTAGAATCCTTAACTTGGACCAATGATAAAGGCAACCCTTAAAGATTAACCTCCGAGCTCTAAGATAAGAAATAAACCTCTCCTTAGGAGCTAAGGAACTACCTTACTATTCTTTAACCAGTTCACCAGGGAACTTAAAGATAATCTATAGGTTCAAAAATCCATAGAAGCATAGCAAGAATGCAACTAATCCATACCTAACATTATATCAAAATCTACCATATCCAACTCAAATAGATCCACCAAGGTCTTTTTGCCACCAACAACTACCACACACCCCCTATAGACTCTCTTAGCTATAATCGAGTCACCTATTGGGGGTAGAAATAGAAAAAAGATCTAAAATAACTTCTAGATCAAAACCAAAAGACACAGCCATATATGGAGTCACATAAGAAAGAGTGGAACTCAGATCAAGAAAAAAATATATGTCATGAGAGAAAAGTTATAATGTACCAGTAATGACATTAGGTGATGCCTTAGATTCTTGTCAGGACGCCAAAGCATACAACCTATTTAGACCAACATTAGAGCCAGGAGAAGTAACAGAAGCAAATAATGCACATAATCATGGATATCGTATAAACATTGCAACTACAATGCCCAAACTTGCAAATTCAAGGTTTATAACATGTAATTTACACAATTCAATACACATGCTATTTCAATTTCATGGAAACCACAATTAATCATGGATTTAAACTCAATTAATGTCATGAACATGAATATAGTCCAATTTCAAGCATGTAAATCATAAATCCACAATCTCATGGTTTTAAAAATGGTTTCCTTGACTCTATGGGTGAAAGGAACACATAGATGAACATCTAACATACTAGGGAATATTAGTTCTTGAAGGTTCTTGGAGAAATTATTAAGTTTGTTTGTTATTTTTTGAAGCTAGGGTTTTGCCCCTTTTAGAGAGAGTGTTTTAATCTTAAGAGAAAGTGAGGAAATAATGATATAATAGTGTATTTAGGGATTTAATCTCGTGTTTAGGATGATTAGAGATTTTATAAATTGACCAAACAACCCCAAAATTAAAATCACAAAAAAATAAAATCCCAATTTTTCTTGCTGGCGTGATGCGGTGGAATTGCGCCAACTCACTAGAAATTGGACAACTGGGAACTGGAGGTTTGGTGCGATGCGGCACCATCATTCTGGCTCACTACATGTGAATTTACCTCTTGGTATGACGCACCATGATCGCGATAGAACACTGGAAAATGACACTTGGGAATTTGGCTGATGACGCGACGTGGTGGTATATTGACTTACTGGAAAATTACCATTGATATTTGGCTGGTCTCCACGACATGCTGGGTGGCAATTTGTACACTGTCTTACAAAAATGGCTCTAAATCTTCACCCAAGTATCGGATTTGGGCAAATTGTTGAAAATCAGACTGAATTTCCTACGCATTAGTAAGCTCTAAACTAAAAAAATACTGGGTATTTTAAAAATTTTAGGTAGGAATACTCATGTACTTAGAGCTAAATTAATCTTGAGAAATATGGGGTATTAACACATAGTGGATGATGTCGTTAGCAGGTTGTTCATGGGCAGTCTTTCTCATGTTTAGAATAGAAAAAAGAGAGATAGTGAAAGATATTCACCGGCTTGCAAATATAGGGGTTCGACTTCTGGATTCCGAAGATAGAGGAGTAATTGTTCATGAGATACCTAAATCTTCCCCATGTGCTGAAGTGAAGGAAAAGCAAGTTGAAGACCCCATCTTGTTGCAAAATAAGAAAGATGTGGGTCAATAGAAAGTGATGGCATTTGATATTAGAGGTGATGGGATTTTGAGGTATTGAGGTAGGCTATGTGTACCAAACATGAATAGTTTATAAGATAGAAATCTTGACGAAGCTCACACTTCGAGGTACGTTGTTCACCTAGGCTCTACTAAAATGTATCATGACTTTAAGGCTATTTACTAGTGGAACAATATGAAAAGATATGTTGCTATCTTTGTGTCTAAGTGCTTGAATTGTCAACAAATAAAGGTAGAGAATTTGAGACCGGGGGTACATCCCAAGAGATAGCTTTGCCTATATGAAAATGGGAGATGATTAATATGGATTTAATCACCGGGATTCTAAAGTCCCAGAACCAATATGACCCGATTGGGGTTATTGTTGATCATATGACCAAGTCAGCTTACTTTCTGTCTGTAAGGACTAACTATTCGGGAGATGATTATGCCACGCTATAGATTGAGAAAATAGTTCATTTGCATAGAGAACCAGTATACATTATATCCGTTAGAGGTACGCAATTCTCTTCGTAATT
The DNA here is from genome assembly GCF_002878395.1 of Capsicum annuum. Taxonomy (NCBI): domain Eukaryota; kingdom Viridiplantae; phylum Streptophyta; class Magnoliopsida; order Solanales; family Solanaceae; genus Capsicum; species Capsicum annuum. The sequence goes on from NC_061114.1 coordinate 25,311,090, forward strand.
TTTGTAGTCTTTTTAGAGGGGATTAAGTACCCAAGTGATACTGAGTACTTTCTTCCACCCTCAGACTGATGGGCAAGATGAGTGCACCATTAAAACGCTTGAGGATATGTTGAGGGACTGTGTAATTGACTTCAAAGGTAGTTGGGTGGATCATTTTCCATTGATAGAGTTCTCCTACAACAATAGCCACCATTCAAATATTTAGATGGCTCCTTTATCACTTTATGGGAGGAGATGTAAATCACCAATTGGGTGGTATGAAGTGGGTTAAACCCGATTATTTGGACCTGATCTTGTTCATCAGGCAATGGATAAGGTAAAGATCATTACGAAATGACTTAAGACAGCTCAGATTCACCAAAAATCCTATGTCGATGTTAGGAGAAGGGAGTTGGAGCTTGAGGTTGGTGATTGGATGTTTCTAAAAGTCTCCCCTCTAAAGGGAGTCATGCAATTCAAAAGAAAAGATAAGCTTAGCCCTCATTACATAGGATTGTATCAGATTGTGAAGAGGGTCAGTGGTGTTGCCTACGAGTTATATTTTTCTAACAAGCATGGTTTCTATTCATCCAGTATTCCTTGTGTCCATGTTGAATAAGTGCATTGGAGATCATTTCCTAGTATTTCCTGTAGAGGAGATCAATGTGAAAGACTCATTCTCATAAAAAGAAAAACCCATTTAATTTTGGATCGCCAAGTTCAAAAGTTCAGGAGTAAGGAAATAACTTCAGTTAAGGTGATATGGAGGAATCAAAAAGTCGAAGAAGCTACTTGGGAATCAGAACATGATATGTGTGAGAGGATATCGACTCTTTCCGAAGCCATGGGTGATGATTTAGAAGATACAAACCCTATAATACATTTTTTTTCTTCCATTTAGTTCTTGAAATTGTTTTTGTTTTTCCCGAGTAATCATTTGGGGACGAATGATACCAAGGGGGGATAGTGTAACAACCCGCAATTCAAGCTAGAACGTAAATCGCCATTCCTATGCATTAAGGTTCCAAAATCCAATAAATTCTATGAAAATTTATTGTGTTAATCAATTATGTAGTGTGGGAATCTATATGAACATGAATTGAGATCACAGTGGTCCCTCAACTCAAAGACAAGTTGAAAGCTTTCCTATCAATTGAGTTTTATTAAGCATCTAAACTTGAGTCAACTTCCATCAAACATATATTATTGTATATAAAGAATTATAGGTCCTACTATATAAAAAGTGAAAGATCTTTGAGTCTTCTTTCAAACGCCACCGGTTTCACCTTAATCTGATATCGGGGTAAAAGGTTATGCCAATTTTTAAGAGAGGTATAAGGCTGCGGAAGGTATGATGGCTAAGCTGATGGACCGTTAAGCCAGTGACAGCCCATCAAGTTTCTCGTCAGTCCTTAGTTAGTGAGCTTAGATACTGGCCATAATCTGACGGATGAGGTGACGGGCCATCACCATCCTGATGTCCCGTCAACCAAGCTGTCAGGCGAGACCAAAGTTGTGCAATGAGATGTTTTAAAAGGGGTTTTTGGTACTTTTCCTTTTCAGAAAATCTCTCCAATGGATTTAATTAATCTTAAAACATTATTAATCAATTATTATCAGTTACACAACATCAAAAATCCCCTCTTCACTCTCAAAAAAAAGATTAAACTAGGTCTTTCTCCGAGAACAAAAAACCAACAATCAATCCTTAAGTCCAAGATTTCCAAGGAAAACAAATCAAGATTTGAGTTCTACTCTTTAAACTAAGTTATCCAAGGTACGTTGGGCTTTAAAAACTACATGGGCATGGCTAAACCTTTATATTAGTGTTTCGATTGTTGAGAAATCATGTTTTCATGAAGAGCTTGAATTAAAATGAAAAGTAACTATTTCAAATCCTTGATATGATGCATGATTTTGGTCTTGAGGCCTAATGTTAAATTGAACTCTACTTGTGTGTATGTATAAATGTGTTTTCAAATTTGAAGTATGAACTAAGAGCCTGAAGAATAAATTTCCTCTATCATTGGGTTACAATTTTTATTTACAAATTAAGAGTTATTCAATAGAATGATTGTTTTGAGAAATTTACCACCACATAATTGTTGAAATGGTTAAAAGAGAGAATCCCTGTATAGTTGATATATATTTTGATAAGAAGAACTCTTTTGCATTATTGAATTTTTTGTTAGTCAACTAAATTAATTAGATTGAAGGAACGGATTTAAATTTTTATATGGCCTAGACATACAACTTGCAAGTCTTGGTTTGACGATACCAAAATCACACAATGCCATAACAGACTTAGAAAAGAATAGAAGTCAAATTTCAATTAGATTTTCAGACTTTGAGTTTTGAAAGATGCATGTTTAGAAAAGGTTACAAATGGGCTTATGAGATATTAGGTGGTTACCCAAAGAAGGCATGAGTTTAGAAAACTCATTTCTCAAATCCTTGTATTGCCTATACGGGTTATTATGTCCCCCAGAGGGATTGTACGCTAGCCTAGTGCCCTGTGGCATATCAGACTTAGACACTCCAACCCTTGCGGTAAACTCGGGATGGGGGATTACCCGCTGGTTAAATAACGGATTCCATATTGCCCTTGGAATGTTAGAGTTATAGGGTGTACCACCTAACTCTGAACTAAGACAAAGATGTTGAGTTGATTTTCAGAACTATTTTTAAAAGCCTATTTAGTATGCCCATGGATTTTCAAATGGTTTATGATGACGTACTTTTCATGAAATGCTTTCTGTTACATTATATATTATTATTTTATTTTTTGAATAGTTGTACATACCAGTACATCCGTACTGACCCCTACATTTCAGGATCTGAGCACAGTCTCGTGGTCCAGATAAGCAGTGGAGTGGTGTTTCAAAGATTTACAGTTGGTGAGCCTCTCCTATTTTGGAAGGCTGGGTTTACAGAACATTGTCATTCATTTAGTTTATGGTTTAACTAGGGGCCTTGTCCCAACCCTATTGTAGATTTATGATGTATCATGTAATGTTAGAGATATCACAGATGGGTGTCACATGTTTAGAGTATTCAGAATTTTACTTTTTAGTTGTTCAAATTTTATGAAATTGACCATGGTTCTTCTATGTGTTTTTTTTCCATAAATTTTCTTATATCATATGAATATTATGGATGATTGCTAGATAAACAAGGGCGCCCGGGACTTCATTTTTCTGGATGCTCGTTACTGCCAAGGCCACGGCTCATATCATGAAAAAAATGCTACTTGAGGCCAAAAGGCTAAGTTGGGGGTGGTGGAAATTAAAATAAATTAACTTGGGCGATAGGAATGTAAATAGATGCCTACATATTAAAAAAAAGATAGAAAAAGACAAAATAGAAAAGTGAGGAAGAGTAAAAAAAAGAAAAGGCATGAATTACAAAAGAGTCAAATGAATAGAAAATCCCTTCAAAAGAGACGGGTGAAGAAAAAAAATGTCAAAGGTGGGCATGTGTGAATGTGGAAAGAAAATAAAGTTGCCCATGGTCAAAAAGTTGGTTGAAAATTATTAAAGTGATTTAGATGTTCAAGGATGGTGTAGACACCATATTCCTAAATTATATCCTAACCATTCTCCCAGAACCTACATTAAAATCTTAAAAAGTCCTTGGGGATCTTTAACCATGCATGTTCACAGTAGTGGCGATGGAAAATAAGGGCAAGCATATGGTATGATACTCGTTTCATGGAGAGATGCTTTGTGAACATCAGTGTTGCACTTATATCCCTTATTGATTAATATAAACAAATTGTTGTGTGGGATTTCCTTCTTGTGAGGAGAAATGTAAACAAATCAACATGAGTAAAATTTCCATTAACCCAAGAAAGAGGCAAAAAGAGTGTAGTGCAGTGCTATCAATAGAGAGTCGCTTTTAGAAGTGGGTAATTGTTGCATAGTTGTTCTTTGAAGTCCTTTTCACCTCTAAAATTGTGTTTTATGTTTAGGAGATTAGTGGAAATAGATTCACCCATGTATGAGTGCATATTGTTGGTGAAAATCAAGTTCAAATTCATTGTGATCATTAGGTGGAACAAATGGGATCACAATTACATAGTTTCATAAAGCAAGAAGTAGTGTTGTTTAAGGACATGCAAAGATTTAAGTTTGGGGTGTTGATGAGTGGTGAATTTACCACCCATTTACTTCCTATTCATGCACACTACTATGATTTTAATATCTAAGTGAGGCATTTTTTTTAGTAAATGCACTAATTTCCTCATTTTGTAGGTATATTGGTATTGATAAGGAAAGATGTGGATTTAAGCTTAAAAGGAACAAAGAGAGAAGAAAAGTGCAAAGTTGGAAAACATATACAAACTAGGACTCAGGTAATGTGATTGCGGATTGGCCACTGCAATCACGGTAAGTCAAGAAAGTCAGAAGTCCGCAATCGTGTGAAGAATGTAGTGAGCACGACTAAGCCAGTACGATCGCAGTACAGAGGGATTTCCAGCCGGGGTAAAAATTGTAAAAGCACATAGCCAACACCAAATTCTCATTTAAAAGCTAAAAACCATCATTTTATAAAAATCCATCATTCCACAACCCTACCTCCCATCCTTAGTTTAGTGTTTTATTATTTTTTGGATCTTGGAGCTCAAACTTGTATTAATTTGAGCTAAGAAAACATTAGAGTGACTTCCAAGTATAGATTTGGCTTTTTCTATTGAAGATTCATTTGAATCTAAAGTGTGGTTTGCCCTTCTTTATTTTTCCTATGAATAACTTTAATAGACATCATGGTTTATTTGTGTTTATTGTTATTATGATTTGTTATATCTACCTCATGGGATTATGTTTGAATAGGAAGCAAATATGTGTGGGTTGGGATATATTTTTGTATACTTTAGTTTGTTGGTAATGTGTTCTATTATTTCTTGATTAAATTGGTTGGGATTTGTATGTTAAAGCCCCAAATTCCCAAATAAGAGCCCTATCTATCCTTGAAAGAGAGGTTTGGGTGAACTTTAGGAACCCACCTCATCCTTGAAAGAGGGATGTGGGAACTGAAGACATAGTAGATAATTTATGGGTATGCCTTACAAATTTTTCACTATATTATACATAAAGTTGATTAGGAGGTAGACTATAACACGTGTATCATCTTAGAAATAGAGATACCCAATATTGGTATTGCGTGGATTTAATTGACACACTAGTTAGGTACTCCAGAAGGCCAATGAGTGATATCTTTGAGGTTTTGTTGAAAAACTAGAGTCAAGGTCTTTAAACCTAGCCTACCGTATCATCAACAACTAGAATTCTCATAGAATTATTACATACCCCTGCATATCTCGCCCCTAGGATTGCATAGTCCCAATATCCGTTCCTAATTGATTATTCTCTAATTACTCTTACTCTTTAATTAGTCCTATATAAGACAAAGAATTACTTTCATATTTTGAAAAGATTGAAAACCCCCCAAACCATTTTGTACCATAGGTTTGACCTTGGAAAGCAACTATTATTTTGGACTTAGTCAATCACCACTCACATTTCACCTCGTGGATTCGACCCCGACCCTTAGTTGGGTAAATATATTGACAACGACTGCCTTGCATTAAAATTGATGTATAAGTTGAGCGCTTTCAGCATGGAAGGTCCAATCACACATACAGCAAACAACAATCATATCCTATACCTATAAGACCTCCCAAAACACCAACAGATATAACAATCAAAAAGTAAATTGGTGGTAGTCAGTGCATATGAATGAATGAATCAAAAAAATATGCATTGTACCATATTTATCCAAGTGTCATAATATACCAAGTGTATACACGTCTTCCTGGGAAATTGCTTGCACAAGCAGGACCTACGATGACCTATCTTCTCTTGCATTATGGTGCATGGATGAAAAGGACTCTAGGGGATTCAGGAATATTTATATATTACCTGGTCCTAATCCATGACTTCCAATAATCATCATCATCAATATACTTTATCCAGTACTATAGAGAATTATATATAGTAAGTGCATGGACTCAAAGCATGACTAAAAAAATATAAGTCTGAGAATCTGTTGCCCGAGATCAACTTCGGGAATAAATCATCATAAAAAAATCTAAACGGTCAGATTCACTCTCGACCGAAGTAAATTGTAATGATAAGCGAGTGGATAAACTACAAACTAAAATTGGTCTCTATCTAATTTTCAAAACATTATCTTTAGTATGAAAAACACATAATCATTAAATACAGTTCAACTCCCATTATAAAAGAATTCATTCTAAAATTGAAAAGTGAAAATAAATCATCTTTGTATAAAATAATAGGAAAATCATGGTTTCGGTTAGAATTGTACCCCAAAGTGAGCATGAAAATGCTTAAATATGTGTGCCATTACTAGTATCCAAAAAAATACAACCATAAGTGTCTAAGCATTTATATACTAAAGACAAATCCTTCATAAGGATAGAATACTCACCTAGAGTCCTATTAGTATAGTAACCATGGCCTCGGGACTAATAGAAAATAACTAGCATAATAGTAATACAATAATGTAAGAAATTATGATACAATTGACTAAGTCAAATGGTAAATGTTATACTAGAAGATCCTTACTACCGAACTACAGTTAACATGCTTATAATCTAGAGTGATAGAATTCTACAGCTATAACAAGTATTTCATGTTAAGGGTCGGGTTACCGTTATATCCCCAAACTCCTTAATAAGGATATATCACGATATACTAGTCATAAACATGGCCTATCATCCGTATGTATAATGTAATCAATAATTTTCACGACTCGAGACTACCCCATGGTTGTAAAATAGTGCTTAGAGTTACAAATGACCCCAAGCTAACATATGGCCTGGCATAAGCAATGAATACCGAAGAAGTAACAAAAATCTGGCAGAAGCTAACTGAGAATAGAAATAAAATCATTGTCACTATTTTCTGAAATACTCAATGTAACTTAAAATCTAAACATCTGTGTAACTGTCTAAAAGCTTCTAAAACATGGAGAGTTTATGGGATAGTTCACCAACTAACTCTGACTATTTGAGATCATTGAAATACTAAAAATAAAAAACTAATAACTAGTCCTCAACTGATGAGAACTCCCCAAGACTGTAGCTGATTGGGGATTGAATGTGCTATGAGTGGTCTGTGTACTAAGCATCCAAACCTATATTATGAGATGATATTGTGCAAAAGAGTATGCGATCAATACTTTGAATGAACTGAATATGCGAGATGATAAACTAACTAATATGTATAAGCTGAGCATAAATGCATGAAAAATGATAAACGAATGCAATTCCAAGTATTTCATGTACTGCATGAGAACTAGATATATGAATAACTGAATTACAAAACACTTGGTCAAGAAAACCTAAGCTGAACATAAAATGAAAGTGAACTGAGGACTGTGGAGGCTAACAATAATCGTCATACCTCAACCTAAGGAAATTAGGGTCCAACATATGACCCAAGTTCGAAGAGTGTCAGTACCTTGCCAAGGGTACCAGCATTTGTAGATGTGGTTTCACTAAACTGATTTCCCAAAAGACTAAGGTGTCAAGCCTTTACTGATGAGATATCCCTTATGACCTATGATGGTGCTATAGTTTTGAAACTTAGGGACTGATACTAATAGTCTCAGCCTAACTGAAGGGGATTTTTCATCCCTGGGTTTACTTAGTGCTAACAATTACTCCCAACTAAGTGACACTGAATTATAATAGAAACATAAACTGATAACTGATATGCTCAAGTCATGATATTTTGAAAATAACAATATATGCATAATCTGAAATAATCATAAACTTGTATACTAACATATGTTTAAACTACTAGGTCTTAAGTGTTCATAACCTACCATCACGGAATAATGTAACGAAACATGGTAATATTAAAAGCTAATCATGGTAGGGAATTTCATGAATAATGCTCAATATTTCAATTACAGATCATGATATAGAAGTTCATAATCATTAAACAAAAGGAGACATAAATCTTATGGGGAATATGTATTCGTGATTCATACACAAAATAAATTTAAAGAGTTAAGAAAAACTCATATTTCACATGGAACCCAGAAACAAAGGTAAGGAATTTTTATTGAGAATTGAGTATTTTCTATGGACTCAATAGGTGGAAGGGACCCAATGATGAAGTCCCATATACCTGAAGGTGAAGGTGAATTTCTTGGAGAATTCCTTGGAAGTAAGCTTGAACTTGAACAAACCCTAGCTTGCTTTTGAGAAGAAGAGAAAGTCTTTCTTTTTGCCAAGTGTAAGGATTTTTGAGATTTTGTAGTGTAGGTTAATTTAATACTTTAATAATTGATATTGGAGTGACCAAACAATGTGGGTTGGGGTTAAAAGGATTGGAAAATTCTAAAAATCCCCTTTTAAAATCATGAAGAATTTTTGGTTCCAGTTGTTACAACTTTCCCAATGACTCGTTACGACTGGTCACGTGTCATGGTCTGATTCGTTACCTGAGGTCCTGAGGTCTTGGGTCCTTTATTCAATAATCACGACACTCTCCTAGTGACTCACTAGGTCTTATCATGATTTTTTAGGAGTATTCATGATATAAGATTTGATTTCTAGACTTCTTACTAATGTGGCAACAGGTCTATGCAAATGACTCATTATATCTCATAACGATTCATGAGAAGAACTCATTGTCAATAGGATAAAAATATGAGACCCTCACTAGAGTGGTAAGGATTGGTAATTGGTCGTTACCACAGTCGTTGTCCTTGATAGCTTGGTAGCTTTTTAGTCAATCTGGCATAGATTTTTACCATGATATGGAATTAAACCAAGACTTTTGGCATTGAAAAGCTAATTTAATTACCTGTCCTTTGATAGGTCTAGGGCTTGAAACCTTGGGGTATTATAATATCATCCGTTTAGGATTATTCATCCTCGAATGAAACTCACTAAGTTAAGAAGCTAGGCAAAAGTTGAGATCTTGCACTAAATACTTAAGAGCTGACTTAATCATTTGAACCATAACAACCCAAATATAATTCTGATGATGAAGAATATGAGGAAACCACATGATTAATTCCATATTCACTACTTCCCACTTCCAAGTGGGGAAGCTGAATTCCTGAAGTGTACCACAAGACCTTTGGTGCTCAACCTTAACTTGATGGAATTTGGACACTTAGCCATGAATTATATGATATCCTTCATAATGCCATTCCACCAATAGACTTCCCACAAGATATGGTACATCTTAGTGACTCTTGGATGAATAGAATATTGAAAACCATGAATCTCTGCTAACATCCCCTGCCTCAAATCACCTACACTCATAACACATAATCTTCTTTGGCAGCAAAGGACACCATCTCCCTTTAGGAGAAAACCTCAACCTTCTGATCTTGAACTTTCTCTTTCATCTTAAGCAATATAAGATCACTATATTGCTTTTTCTTTACCTCTGTAACCTAGAAAGATTCAAACTAATTTGAACACACACACTGCCTTTGGCCAAATAAACCAACAAGACTCCCAACATAGCAAGCTGATGAACCTCATAAACCAAATCCTTTTTTCAGCCTCAAATGGTCATCACTTCCCATAGACAAATTGCTAATGGCATCATCCATAACATTTACTTTTACTATAGGAAATTACTTCTATAGCAACGGTTGTCAAAGTGTTGTTATAGGAGGTCAATTGTAATAGTTCCAGCTTTTATAAAAAATAATAGTTCTACTAGCTATGATGTAGCGCTATAACAGTCATTATTGAAGATTAATCATTGCATCAGGTCGAATCATAGCAACCTTTTTGAAAACCGTTGTAATAAAATATCTATGACAACGCTTAATGGGTTAAAATATAACTATTCAATCGACTTTTTTATTTCCTCCCAAAATTTTTTAGAGATTTTTCTAGCAACTTTTTAATAGTGAAAAGTGATGCAAAACCTTTATCCGCACAAAAACAATTTCTTTCATACCAAAAAAATTGTGGAAAGAGTAGGAACGATGTTATGAACAGACAACTTTAATCACAAATTAAGGGCTAAATTGTAATAAGATGACAATGTTTTTTTTGGGACAATTTTCTGATTTATCAAAAGGAAATTACACTTACAGATTATTAGATCTAAAATATACATAAAAAGGAAAAGTAGATCTCTATTGCTAGCTTGAATTTGTAGAAATAAGAGTAGAAGAAGAGAGTTGGAAGGGAAAGAAGAAGAAGAAGAAGAAGAGGAGAAGAAAAGAAGAGAGAGATAAGGATGGGAGAGGTATGAAAATTATAGACAAAAAGGATATTGATAATAACCTCCAAATTGATCTCAACCATTGTTTCTAAATCATCAAAAATAAATCCCGACCCTTTATTTTAAGTTGTGGTTAATACTGTTAACTCCCTCTTCTTTATTTATTTCCTCTTTAACCACTATTTATAACGTTTCCAAGGCATTGAAAGCATCCTTATCCTCAAGGATTAAAATGAGGAAACTTTGCCTTGATATAGTCATAATATTCCTATGTAGCATCCTTGGGAGGAGATTAGACCACTGAACAAGGATCTTGACAGCTGCAACATTACCCTTATGCAATATTTGCCTTTGTAAAACTGCTATACGAGTGAAAAATAAATTGTCCATTATTTCTAGTAGCCAGTAAACAAGTATGAACTAGAACCTTAGATCCCACCGTCTTCTTATGTAAGGACACATAGAATAAATGGTGTAGGGTGAAGCTCGATCTTTTATGCAACTACGCCAATCCTCTCCAAGACTTTAAAAGGACCACAATACTTGGAGCTCAACTTCAAGCTCTTTCTCAATGCCAGGGAAGATTGCCTGTAGGGATTCAACTTGAGGAACACTAAATCTCCTACTTGGAACTCTCTTTCGTACCTACGTTGATCAATATATAACTTGATTCTATCTTGACCCCTAATAAGATGGTCATGCAGAAATTATTCTATCTATTTTCTTTTCACAAGGACATCTTCAGTAGCAGGGAATGTTGTCTCAATGGTTGTACCTAATGATTATTCGAAAGGACTATATCCATATAGAGCCTCAAAGGGAGTAGCAGGGAATGTTGTCTCAATGGTTGTACCTAATGATTATTCGAAAGGACTATATCCATATAGAGCCTCAAAGGGAGTGCACTGAACACTTGTCTGAAAATTTGTGTTGAACAACAATTCTTCTAGAGTTAGCCATTGCTTTCATTTTAGGAGTCTATGAGATGTCATGCACTAGAGATAGTTATTAATACATTGATTAACACTTATTGTTTGTCCATCACTGTAACGCCACAAAAATGGGTCCCGAAGAATCACACGGTGCTTAAGGCTACAAGTATCCCCAAACTAACCCTTTGAGCAATTTTCATACCATTCAACACTCATCGACAGGATTACTATAATCAAACATCAAGATATTCTCCATAATATCATAATTCAAGACGAAAGAGATGCGGAAAGTAGCAAAATACGACCTCTCCATAAGACTGATCAATCTAACCATCTAGTCTGACAAGCCTCTACTAAACTGTATAACAATGAGCCATTGGGACAGACCCCAACTGACCCTAACATCAGGGAATAAAATGATGACTCAAAATAAAAGAGTGAAATCTGAAATAAGAAGTCCTCGAACCATGAGGACTCACCACTGCAGAAAATGTAGACCAATGTGCTCGGAGAATCACGTCAAGCCTGGGATGAGCACCTGGACCTACATTATAGGGAAAATGTAGCCCAAGTACGAATACATGGGTCAGTACCATGGAATATGTATCGAGTATATGAGGGTGTATGCAAGTTTTCATAAAATTCCTATATCACAAATATTTCTAGGAAAATATGTATGCTGTAATAATGTAATAAGAGGTTCACATAGCTCGAAATAAAATCATCATAATTACCATAGAGTAAAACACATCGGGGAAAACATGTGAGTCAACATAGTAAATCCCAATCACTTTCATAATCATTTTCAAGTCATCAAAATGGTAGTTTTCAAAGCAATTCTCTTTAAGATACAGAAATATTCATCAAATTCTTCAAAAACGATAACAATCACAACTCACACTTTCAAACTATTACATTTTTCATCTCAATCAGAAGAACACACACACTGGGAGTCTCTTACAACCGGTATAATCTATGTGAGCTACATGGAGTCCAATGTCCAACCCACATTGGGGAGAGATGTCCTATCCTTGCCATCGGAGTAGGACCTTAATCTTTTGTTCACTAGTGATCACTATATCAATCAGCCTTAGGCTCACATCTTATGGGGGCACGTAGTTTTAGGGAAGTACCAATCACAGCTATACCTCCCACTCGGTGCTAAAGACTACTCCCGAACTGAGCTCAAATCATTTCAAAAGAAAATCCACAACAAAACAATTCAACAATTCATATCGGGAGCCATCATGCTACCCTTTTTTCATAATAAATCAACATGTGGATTTCTTTTCTCATTCGAGTTCAAAAATAACTCTTTCATAACCAAAAGGTCAAATCATTCAAATATAAAGGTGTGTATAATACATTACTTCACCAAAGATCATAATCTCAAAGAGGGTTTAAATCCCATATATCAACACTTGAGCAAAATATTTCAAGATTCATACTTTGTATAGCAAACAAGTATAACTCATATGAAAATCTGGAAATTCAACTTGAAACATGATATTAACATCAAAACTTAAGGAATTTATCTTTAAGACATCACAAAAATATCATAGTTTCTTGAGCAAGAATATAGGATAATAGTTTCTATCTCAAATTCATAATTAAACAAGTAAATTCACGTATCTTTGTAAAATAATATAAATTTTTGGGCACAAGAACGAAAGGATGTTCTTGTTGAAAACCCCACATACCTTTATGGTAACGGATTCGTTGAAATATTGGAACCTCAATGTTGATAGTGTAACCCTAGTTGTTTTTCTCCTTTAGTGGTCTTGGATGATGAACTTAGATTGATAATAGGGTTATGATGTGTTTAGATTCTATTAAATTTATAAGGTTAAGTTTAGGGGTGTGTAAGGAGTTCCAAAAGACTTAATTGCCCTCAAAATAACCCAAAAGTGGAGTGTTTAAGTCACTTGAAACCATAAGATATGCGCCGCATATGATATCGCATATATTTACATAGGCGCCGCATATGATATCGCTTATATTTACATAGGCGCCGCATATGATATCGCCTATATTTACATAGGTGCCACATATGATATCACCTATATTTACATAGGCACCGCATATGCTGTCGCATTTGCTTTCCAGTGGCCATGTGCGAATGGTTAGGCGACGCACTCTACTTCGCAAATCCATAACTCCTAGCTCGGGTGTCAGATTTTGGTGAAATTGGTATCGTTGGAAAGCTAATTCAATTCTCTATAATTTTGTGGGTAGAAATATGCAGAAATACTACATATTTATCAAGTTATGCTCATTCAAAGATGACCCTTGCGAATTCAAACACTAAAACTCGATGGATTTCGAAACTCTTAGCTTGTACTACCTTAAGTGACTCATATAACCATACTTAACACATCATATGCTATCTTATAACTAGGGTATTTTTGGTAATTTAGGTGCCCAAATATGGCTTACAAAATTTGGGTTTTCACATATACGAACAACGGTTCGTTTTCTAGCTTACAAAAGTGCGGGGCATTACAATATCTCCCCCTTGGGGACATTCGTCCTCGAAAAACGCTGGGTATACTAATAGTAAAGAGAAAACGAAGGGTACACAGCGGAAGTAACTTGCTAATCTTGCCTCTACTTCATTCTACATTTCAGATACAACAAGGAGTGCATGACTCATGAAATCACAGCTGAATAGTATACAATAACTGCTGAACTACTGTGATTCTGCATAGAAAATGAATGATTGAGAGTAGAATGGTACCTTCAGCTTGATCGGGGCTTACGAAAAATAGGTGTGGATACTTGGATCGCATATCCGTCTCGGTTTCCCAAGTTGTACCTTCAACAGATGGTTTCTCCATAACACCTTGACCAAGGGAACTTCTTTGTTCCTTAGTCTTCGGACGTGGTGATCTAAAATCTCAACAGGAACTTCCTCAAAAGAAAGACTATCTTGCACATTAGGGTTTTCTGAAGGATCTACAACAGCAAAATCACCAACGTGTTTCCTAAGCATAGAAACATGGAAGACAGAGTGAATGGAAGATAACTCTGAAGGCAAATCAACCTCATACGCTACCTTACCAACACGGCTAAGAACTCTAAGGGGAAAACATAATGGGGACTAAGTTTCCCTTTCTTCCCGAATCTCTTCACTCCCTTCATGGGTGAAATCTTCAAATACACCAAGTCACCAACTTCAAATTTAAGGTCTCTTGTCCTCACTTTAGCATACGACTTCCGATGACTCTATGCGGTTTTTAATCTTTCTCTAATCACTTTGACTTTTTCCATATCCTCAAAGACCGAATCAGGACCACTCACGGTAGCTTCACCCACTTCAAACCAACCTATGGGTGACCTACATTTCCTCTTATACAAAGCCTCAAATGGAGCCATGCCAATGCTAGAGTAAAAACTATTATTGTAAGCAAACTCTATCAATGGTAAATGCTCATCCCAATCCCCTTAAATCAAGAGCACACACTCTCAAGATATCCTCTAAGGTCTGGATAGTCCTCTCAGCCTAACCATCTGTCTTCGAATGGAAAGCAGAACTCAAATGTACTTGGGTACCAAGACCCTTCTGAAAAGCTCTCCAAAACTGCGAAGTGAACTGAGTACCCCTATCTGAAATGATGGACAAGGGAACTCCATGCAATCTAACTAATTCCCGAATGTACAATCTAGCATAATCCTCAGCAGTATAAGAAGTATGCACAGGCAAGAAGTGCACAGACTTAGTCAATCTATCCATAACAACCCAAATAAAATCATGATGGCATCGGGAAGGAGGTAAACCAATATCTATGTTTATATCTTCCCACTTCATAGTGGGAATACCGAACTCCTGCATCATAACACCAGGTCTTTGGTATTCTACCTTAACCTGTTGGCATGTCACACACTTAGCCATAAATTCTGCTATATCCTTCTTCATGCCACTCTACCAATAGATTTCCCACAAGTCACGGTATATCTTGGTGGTACCAGGATGAATAGAATACTGCGCACCGTGCGCTTCAGCCATAATTCTCTGTCTCAGATCCTCCACATCTGGAACACATAATCTATCCTGTAATCTCAACACATCATCCCCCCTTGGGATAAAACCTCTACCTTTTGGTCCTTGACTGATTCTTTTAGTCTGACCAAACTAGCATCTAAGTTTTGCTTCTCCTTTACTTCCAAAACCAAGGAGGATTTGGAGCTACTCTGTACTAACATACTCCCTTCAGTGGAGTCAATCAACCTAACTCCCAACCAAGCCAACCGATGCACATAACAAACCAACTCCTTCTTACCCTCTCCAATATGCAAAATACTACCCATAGACATCCTTCTAAGGGCATCTGCCAATACATTGGCCTTTCTCGAGTGATACAACACACTCATATCGTAGTCTTTCAATAACTCTAACCACCTTTTCTGCCTAAGATTCAACTCTCTTTAGGTAAAAACATATTGCAGACTCTTATGATCGGTGAAAACATCAACATAAACACCATACAAGTAGTGTCTCCAGATTTTCAAAGCAAACACAACAGCAGCTAACTCAAGATCATGGGTGGGGTAATTCTTCTCATGGGGTTTCAGCTGTCTAGAGGCATAGGCTATAACCTTACCTCTCTGCATCAGTACATAACCCAAACTAACCCTAGAAGCATCACAATATACCACAAAACAATCAACGCCATCAGGTAGAGTCAAAATAGGGGCTATAGTGAGTCGATTCTTCAACTCCTAAAAACTATTCTCACAAGAATCAGACCACAAGAACTTCACTTTCTTTTGGGTCAATCGGGTCATAGGAGATGCTATAGAGGAGAAACCTTCAAAAAACGGAGGTAACAGCCAGCTAGACCCAAGAAACTTCTAATATTGGACGAAAAGACAGGTCTAGGCCAATTTCTAACAGGTTCTGTTTTCTGGAGATCAACTCTAACACCTTCGAAAGAAATAATATGACCCAGAAAAGCAACTAACCTCAACCAAAACTCACACTTGCTGAATTTGGCAAACAATTAATGGTTTCTAAGAGTTTTCAAGACAATTCAGAGATGATCTGTATGTTCATTCTCACTATGGGAGTACACCAGGATATCATCTATACATACGATAACAAACATGTCAAGATATGGTCTGAACACTCAATTTATGAGGTCCATAAAAGCTACCGGGGCATTAGTTAACCCGAAGGACATAACAAGAAACTTAAAATGACCATAGCAAGTTTGGAAAGCTATTTTCAGGGTGTCACACTCTCTAACTTTGAGTTGATGATAGCTGGATCGAAGGTCTATCTTTGAGAAGTAACTTGCACCTTGCAATTGGTCAAACAAATCGTCTATTCTAGGAAGAGGACACTTATTTTTGATAGTGACTTTATTCAACTGGCGATAGTCAATATACGTACGCAGGGAATCATCTTTCTTTCTCACAAATAACATAGAAGCACCCCAAGGAGAAACACTGGGCCTTATGAAACCCTTATCTAATAGATCTTTGAGTTGCTCTTTCAACTCCTTAAGTTCTGCAGGTGCCATATGGTAAGGAGGAATAGAAATGGGCTGAGTATCAGAAAGAAGATCGATCCTGAACTCTATCTCTCTATCAGGAGGTATCCTTGGGAGATCTTCCAGAAAGACATCAGAAAACTCATTGACAATACTAACTGACTGGAGAGTTGGATTCTTAGACTTAGAGTCCTTGACTTTAACTATATGATAAATGCACCCCTTGGAAACAAGTTTTCTAGCTTTAATATATGAGATAAAATAACTCTTGGGAGATACAGAACTCCCAGACCACTCAAACACAGGTTCATCAGGAAACTGAAATTTGACCACTCGGGTACGACAATCTATAGAGGCATAATAAGAATGAAGCCAGTCCATACCCAGAATAACATCAAAATCCACTATGTCTAACTCAATTAGATCAGCCAACATGACTCTATGAAGGACTGTAATAGGACACTTTCTATATACTTTCTGGGCAACAATTGAATCACCCACTGTGGTAGAAACTAAGATAGGCTCAAGAATATTTTCAGGACTCATTTCAAAATTCACAGCAACCGGAGGTATAACATATGAAAAACTGGACCCACGGTCTAACAAATCATAGACATCAAACTGAAGTATACGAAGCATACCAGTAACAATATCGAGAGAGTCCTTCTACTCCTGGCGAGATGGCAAAGCATAGAACTTATTCTGGTGCTGACCGCCAGCAGTGCTAGAAGAGGTGCCCTGAGCTGGGGCTGGGCGAGTCACCTGAACTGGAGCACTAGCAGTCTGAGTCTGAGGGCAATTATCACGATGCCTTTGCCTGGCATGTAGGAACTCCCTAAGTTTGTGACCCATGTCACCGCACCCGAAATAACCTTTCTTATCACCCCAACACTCACCTGGGTGGGTTCTACCACACTTAGGACATGGAGGATAATTTGGCTTACTACCAACACTATACTGGGACCTGGCTGGAATGACCTGCTACCCTGCTCCTGCCCACGCCTAGGTACGGGAGCACTAGCTAATGATAGTGCTGGTATAGATGAATGGTTCTAAAATAGAGGGCGATTCCCTCCCTACGATCTAGTCTGACCATGTCTATGCTACTCGGCCCTAGCTCTCTTATTCCATCTCATTTTATCCCTCTCCTTGATCTTGTCTGCTGCAATCTGTTGGGCATGAGTCATCAGCCTGGAAAGATTCATCTCACTATTTAACATAGTAGACTTGCACTCCTTAACAACATAGCTTGACACTCCTATCATAAATTTACTTATACTGGCTCGATTATCAGCTACTAGGTCAGGAGCATATTTGGCCAACTGATTGAATTTTAGACAGTACTCTTTAGCAGTCATAAAGCCCTATCGCAAGTTCATAAACTTATCTACCTTTACCTCTCTTATCTCTAAAGGAAAAAACTTATCCAGGAATGTATCCTAGAACTCCTGCTAAGACGTAGGGGTGGTACGCTTACCTCTACCCTTCGTCTAAGCAACTACCCAATCATATGCAAGGTCTTTCAACCGATATGCTTCCAACTCCACACTATGCTTCTCAGGGACATGCATCACCTGAGTAATCTTTTGCACCTCCTCCAAGTACAACAGTGGATCTTTATCTGGCTTGGACCCATAAAATTCTGGCAGATTTATCTGCATAAAGTCAAAGATCCTCGCAGCAGCTAAATCACCTCTCTGCTGCTTAGGAGCTAGGGCCGAATTGGCTTAAATATTTGCAGTGATAACTTGGGTCAGCGCCTGAAAGGCTGCTCGAAATTTGGCATAGGACACATTTTCATTCAATGGGTCAGCAGGCTGGGGTTGCTGATCATTGTTATTTCTTCTAGCTCAGTGAGGAGGCATATTCTGAAAGAGGAGAGCACGGATTAATAGCTGAAAGGAAACAACTGTAAGCACGATGGACTTCTGAAAGAAAGAAATAGCACTTTTTCCTAAAATGTCTTATAGCCTCTTGCTCATAGATATGACGCGCTACACACCGATGATAAGACCCTACTTAACATGGATTGCTAGACTCCCTAGGACTCTATAACCTTGGTCTCTAATACCAAGTTTGTAACACCCCAAAAATGGGTCTTGAAGCATCACACGGTACTTAAGGCTACAAGTATCCCCAAGCTAACCCTTTGAGCCATTTTCATACCATTCAACACTCATCGACATGATTACTATAATAAAAAATCAAGATATTCTCCATAATATCATAATTCAAGATGAAAGAGATGCAGAAAGTAGCAAAATATGACCTCTCCACAAGACCGATCAATCTAACCATCTAGTCTGACAAGCCTCTACTAAACTGTATAACACTGAGCCATTAGGACAGACCCCAACTGACCCTAACATCAGGGAATGAAATGATAACTCAAAATAAAAGAGTGAAATCTGAAATAACTAGTCCTCGAACCATGAGGACTCACCACTGTAGAAAATGTAGACCAATGTGCTCGGAGAATCACGTCAAGCCTGGGAATGAGCACCTGGACCTATATTATAGGGAAAATATAGCCCACGTACGAATACATAGGTTAGTACCATGGAATATGGATCGAGTATATCAGGGTGTATGCAAGTTTTCATAAAAGTCCTATATCAAAAATATTCATAGAAAAATATACATGCTGTAATTAGAGACTCACATAGCTCGAAATAAAATCATCATAATCACCATAGAGTAAAACACATCGGTGAAAACATGTGAGTCATTATAGTAAATCCCAATCACTTTCATAATCATTTTCAAGTCATCAAAATGAGTAGCTTTCATAACAATTCTCTTTAAGATATAGAAATATTCATCAAATTATTCAAAAATGATAACTTTCTTAACTTACACTTTCAAACTATTATATTTTTCATCTCAATCAAAAGAATACACACACACTGGGAGTCTCTTACAATTGGCATAATCCATGTGAGCTACATGGAGTCCAACGTCCAACCCACATTGGGGAGAGCGGTCCTAGCCTTTCCATCAGAGTAGGACCTTAATCTTTTGTTAACTAGTGATCACTATATCAAACAGCCCCACATCCTACGGGGGCACGTAGTTCTAGGAAAGTACCAATCATAGATATACCTCCTATTCGGTGCTAAAGACTACTCTCGGACTGAGCTTAGATCATTTCAAAAGAAAATCCGCAACAACGCAATTCAACAATTCATATCGGGAGTCATCAT
This sequence comes from Capsicum annuum, assembly GCF_002878395.1. Taxonomy (NCBI): domain Eukaryota; kingdom Viridiplantae; phylum Streptophyta; class Magnoliopsida; order Solanales; family Solanaceae; genus Capsicum; species Capsicum annuum. Next base: position 25,330,928 of record NC_061114.1, read on the forward strand.
TCTACCCCTTTTTCATAATAAATCAACATGTGGATTTCTTTTCTCATTCGAGTTCAAAAATAACTCTTTCAAGACCAAAAGGTCAAATCATTCAAATATCAAGGTGTGTATAATACATTATTTCACCAAAGATCATAATCTCAAAGAGGATTTAAATCCCATATATCAACACTTGAGAAAAACATATCAAGATTCATACTTTGTATAGAAAACAAGTATGACTCATATGAAAATCTGGAAATTCATCTTGAAACATGATATTAACATCAAAACTCAAGGAATTTATCTTTAAGACATCACAAAAATATCATAGTTTCTTGAATAAGAATATAGGATAATAATTTCCATCTCAAATTCATAATTAAACTAGTAAAATCACGTATCTTCGTAAAATAATACAAATTTTTGGGCACAAAAATGAAAGGATGTTCTTGTTGAAAACCCCACACACCTTTATGGTAATGGATTAGTTCAAAGATTGGACCCTCAATGTTGATTGTGTAATCCTAGTTGTTTTTCTCCTTTAGTGCTCTTGGATGATGAACTTAGATTGATAATAGGGTTATGATGTTTTTATATTCTATTAAATTCGTAAGGTTAAGTTTAGGGGTGTGTAAGGAGTGCCAAAAGACTTAATTACCCTCAAAATAACCCAAAAGTGGAGTGTTTAAGTCACTTGAAACCATAAGATATACGCCGCATATGATATCACATATATTTACGTAGGCGCCACAATGATATCACCTATATTTACATAGGCGCTGCATATGATATCGCTTATATTTACATAGACGCCACATATGATATCGCCTATATTTACATAGGTGCTATATATGCTATCGCATATGTTTCCAGTGTCCATGTGTGATTGGTTAGGCGATGCACTCTACTTCACAAAACCATAATTCCTAGTTCGGGTGTCGGATTTTGGTGAAATTGGTATCATTGTTAAGTAATTTGATTCTATATAATTTTGTGGGTAGAAATATGCAGAAATACCGCATATTTATCAAGTTATGCTTATTCAAAGATGACCCTTGCAAATTCAAACACAAAACTCGATAGATTTTAAAACTCTTAGCTTGTACTACTTTAAGTGACTTATATAACCACACTTAACACATCATAAGTTCTCTTATAACTAGGGTACTCTTGGTAATTTAGGTGCCCAAATATGGCTTACAAAATTGGGGTTTTCACATATACGAACAACGGTTCATTTTCTAGCTTAGAAAAGTGCGGGGCATTACAATCACTTTGAGAATGGTATGCATTATTGTAATATAATTTAGTACCTAGTACTCTAAATAGGGCTTGCAAGAAATTACTAAGAAACAACTTATCCCAGTTAGTGATAATAGAATCAGGTAAACCATTTAAGCTATGAACATGTATGAAGAACTTATGAGCCACAGTCACCACTGTATAAGGATGAAATAGAGACATAAAGTGAAAAAATTTAGTTCTTTGTTTCCTTGCCTTTAGACTTAAGCAAACCACAATTAAAGTCCATTGTAATATGCCTTCATGCATGATCAGGGATGGGTAAGGGTTGTAAGAGCCTAGGGTAGTGCACATTCTCACCTTTGTTCCTCTGGCAGACTTCAGAAATTAATACATAGTGTCCTGAAAGTTCCTACTTGTCCACCTACTAGTGAGTCATGAAAGTAGAAATTAATTTTTTCCTAAGTTCACTGGTCGTGCCAATATAAAGCTTCATTTTTTTTTCTTAAAACTCTAGAAGAATAATGATAGGTATGAGGCCCTCGTTGGTTAGTTATAGCTTAAACAATCATTTCCTCCGCTAGTATATGTCCTTGATAGCTGCTTCTTATTTCAATCAACCACTGCAACTCTATCATATTAATAGCTTTGAATTGTCCTTTGTCTCTAAGGATGAATTCTTGCCTTTCATCCACTTCAAATTGCCTATATAAGGCATCAACTACTCTATTATCTATTTTTTTTATACACTGAATAGTTTAGCCCCAAAAACATTGTCAGACCCTTTTGTTGTATAGATATGGTGATCTTCTGCTCCAATAGAAACTTCAAGCTGTGATGGTCTGTCCTGACAGTAAAATGCTTGTACTGTACGTAGAGCCATAATTTGTCCACAACACTTAGAACACCCATATAATCTTTCTCACAAATGAATCTACCTCTGTGTTTGAGATCTAACACTTTTTTGAAATAGGCGATTGGTCTATCACCCTGAATCAATACTGTACCCAACCTATTTTGGTTGGTATTTTTTCCTATATCAAATTCTTTTGAGTATTTAAGTAATGCTAGGATAGGGGCGTTGGACATAGTCCAATTCAAAGTTTCAAAAGCTAAAGTACCATCTTCATTCCAATGAAAGGAATCCATTTTAGTAACTTAGTAAGTGGCTTGCTGATACTTCTATAATTCTTTACATATTTTCTATAGTACCCAGTAAGTCCAAGAAATACCCTCAGTGCTTTGATGTTGGTCGGTATTGGCCAATTCAGCATGTCTTGAATTTTGTTGGGATTAGTTGCTACTCTACTGGCAGATATAATGTGACCAATATTTTCTATTTTTGGTTGCCCAAAGGAACATTTTAACCTTTGGGTAAACAAAGAATGTTGCCTCAAAATTCTAAAAACCTTTCCTAAATACAATAAATGTTCCTTTAAACACTTGCTATAAATTAATATGTCATCAAAGAACACTAAAATGAACTTTCTGAGTAGGTTTTGAACTACCTGATTTATCAAAGCTTAAAAGGTAGCTGGTGCATTGGTCAGGCCAAAGGGCATGATCTTAAACTCACAATGACCTATATGAGTCCTAAATATAGTATTATGAACATCTTCCACCTTCATCCTAATTTGATGGTAACCAACTCTCAATTCCACCTTTGAAAAAATTATTGAGCTTTGAAGCTCATCAAGCAAGTCATCAATGATCAGAATAGTACATTTTTCTCTAATAGTGACTTCAATAAGACCATTGTAATCAACATAAAATCTCTATGTGCCATCCTTTTTCTTGACTAGTAAAAAAAGGGATGAGAAGGGTGACTGACTATGCTGAATAATCCCATTTCCTAATATTTCAGTGAATTATTTCTCTAGCTCTTCTTATTAGTAATAATTGTATTTATATGATCTCAGACTCACATGTTAATTTTGAGGTTTGAGGGGAATTCCGTGATTAAATTCTCTTGGCGGGGCAAGGATTTAGGCTCACTAAATAATTCTCATATCAAGCAGGTAACTCAGGGATGGAGTTATCTACCTGTTCTTGCTTATACTCACCACTTGACTCCATGATGAAGAGGTGAGTCAGAATAGCTTATCCCTTCCTCATCAATTTACCTAGTATGCTCCCACTAATGATGCTGCGTTGACTATTCTCAAGGATTGCATGTAGCACTACCTTGTTTCCCTTTTTACCTACTATAACCCACCTTTATTAATAATCAAATTTAGTGGGATTGAACTTCATTATCCAATCATTTTATAATATAATGTCACAACCTCAAAGCTCAAGAACCCTCAAGTCTTCCTTGAAAGTTTTTCCACCCATTTTCCAAATGAACTTGGGGCAAGTTGAGCTGGAGTACATGTAATTTCCACCATCCACAGTAACTCTAATGGGATTAGAGTGAATATCCTGATATCTAGTCTCCATTACAGTTACTTCATAAACAAAACTATGAGTTCTTCCAAAATTAATTTGCGCAGTTAACGATCTATTATTAATAACCACTCAGACCAATATTGTATTAACTCCATTACTACTGGCTGATAGTGCATTCAAATAGACAATACCTTTGATCCCCACCTAATCTAATATCTCTATCTCAATTGGTTCTATCAAATCATCTGCGCCATTAGAGCCTCCCTCATCCTTAGAGTTCAGTTATGGTTGATATTGAGGCAATACATCATTGGTTCACACCATACATTGTTGTTGCTTTATTTTGTATTTATGACCTAGCAGGTATTTCTCGCCACACTTGAAACAATGGAGATTAGCTTTTCTAGACTCATAACCTCAAGACTTAACCTCAGTGGACTAGGATTTGGATTAGCCAACCATGTATCCCTTGGTACCATAGGATTAATTGATGGGATAAAGTTTACTACATGTTTTAACACAGTCTTAGACTTCTTCTGTGTAGCTTCAATAACCTTATCTTGCATTCTAGGTTTTTTATGGCATAGCCTACTGTATTAGGTATAAACATTTTAATAGAATACCTTATCTCCTTCTTTAGGGCACCTATGAAACTAGACAAAAAATGAGCCTTATTAAGAGTAGGAATCCTAATTATCATATGAGCCTTTAAGTCCTCAAACTTCTTAAGAAATTCAGCTACACTTACCATTTGTTCCAGGTTATTGAGTTCCTCTATTATATCATCTAACCCAACATCCCCATCCACACACACAATTCTTCTTTAAACTAAGCCCAATTGACCGTACCCCTACTCACCACAGTGAGTTAATCCATATTTCAGCTACACCACTCAAATACAAGGTAGCCCCATCTACCAGGCACTCTATAAAGCTTAAAATTCCTTTCATACTTATGAACCAAGACATAGGGTACTGACCTTCAAATTTTGCTAATTCTCACTTAGGAGGAGGAACAAACCACTTAAGGTCTCGTAGCTCTGCCATCAAGACCAGTTATGGATAACAACCCATCACCCCCTTGAAGGAAACCTTCATGCCCTATAGGTAGTCTTCTCTCCAACTGAGTTAAATGATCCAAAATAACCTCAAGGGTAACTTGAATCCCAGTTTGAGTATTGATCATACCTCGTTACTGTTCCATTATTTCATCCAGCAACTGATCATGTTGTTGTAGTTTTCCATCCATGGTTTTGATCCTCATTCCTTCAGCCATAGTTAACACTTAGCAAGGTCGTAGAACCGTGGCTCTGATACCAATTTGTTATGAACTAACAACTTTAATTGCAAACTAAGGGCTTAATTTTAATAAAATAATGAAGTTTTTTTTTTGGGATAGTTTTTTGATTTATCAAAAGGAAATTACAATTATGGATAATTAGAGCTAAAGTAGACATAAAATGAAAAAGTCGATCTCTATTGCTAGTTTGAATGTGCAGAAAGAAGAGTTGAAGGAGAGATTTAAAAGGGAAACTTGGAGAAAAAGAAGGGAAGAAAAGAAGAGAGAGAAAAGAATAGGAGAAGTATGATAATTATTGGAATGTGGGAATTCCCCTCTCTCCATAGTCTATTGATAACAACGTCCAAATTAATCTCAACCATCGCTTCTCATTAATCAAAAATAAATCCTGACCCTTTATTTTAAGTTGTAGTTAATATTGTTCATTCTTACTTCTTTATTAATTTCCTCTTTAACCTCTATTCATAACAAACGAAGTGCAATTTGAGATTTAAACCTTAGATGCTCATTACTTCTTATTTGTTACAACATAAAATTACTCAATTTGTGATTTTTTTCTGGCTCAATTTGTGATTTTAAACCATAGGAGCTCTCTTCTTCTGTTACAATCCAAAATCGGTAGCCAGTAGAAACTCGTTAGTTGTCAAAATTATTCTTTCGGTATTCGTCAGATTGTTTGTCAGTGGTAAAAGTAAGTCTCACTCACCGACCATCATGGTCTTCTCGGCGACTTCAATTTCAGATAGATATTTTGGAGATCACATTTTGGTGAGTTAAAGATAAACCATATCCAATTTCCACTTCAATTTTAGACCGAATTTGTACTTCAATTTCCTATTAGGACTAATTATACACTTCAATTTCTCTCATATTTGCACTTCAATTGATTCAATTTGGGAATTTTAAGGTTAGTGTAACTATGATTTTTAACTAATTCGTTTTTAGTTTATATTGCAAAAATAAAGTCTTTTATGAAGTCATGGATATATTTAGTTTTAAAGCATCATCGTTCGATGTTGAGATGAAGACAAATCACCGTTCTTCTAATTACATGCCGAACATATAATTTCAAAGGTATTATATGTTTTAAAGTCGAATCTCTTTTGAAATTTTGATTCTGCCTCTATGCTATTAAACTCCAACCATCAAGACATTAAAAAATAGGTAAAGTAGAATAATGTGAGAAGAATAGTAGCATATAGTGTAAACAATAGTAGCCAATTTTCCTTGGGGATGAGGCTGTTCTGTTGTTAATTGTTGTTCACATACATTTTGCAGTTTGGTCTTTCATTTGCTGGACATCAGTCTGTTGTATAGCGCCCCTGCACCACAACTGTATTTTCATCCAAATTGACCTCAGGTTCGTATTTATCGTGGTCATTTCTCTTTCTACATGCTGGTTGTTTTGCTGTAATGTTGGAGAGATTTGGTCAATGCACTATTCATTCTGCCTGTTATATTAATATGGATTGCATAATGCTTAAAATTTCTCCCTTTGGTTTCAGTATGGACAACAGATGATGATTGGTCACCCTCGGTAAGTTGTCTACATGCCAACTTATCCCCCTATGAGAATATTTTCTTGGCATTTTGCCTTTTACTTTTTTAGGGTTATGCAGTTACAGTCATCTAGCCATTTTAGTAGGTTTCATTGTGGTAAAGTCAATTTTTCTGCCTTGACTGATAATGTATTAATGATCATAATGGTCCTTATCAAAAAGCAAGTAAGATAAAGAGTAATTTTACACAAAAATACAACAACAATAATGACTATGCCTTAATACCGAGCAAGTTGTGTCGGCTTTATGAATCCTTACTATCCTAGTCACTCCATTTAAGCTTGTCTCAATCCAATTTGATAAAACAAAATTACTTGTCGTCGCACTAGAAATTCTGTACTTTAATGCAAATAAGTATCTGACAAGATCAAAAACTTCTAGCAAATGTAGGACCTAAAGCAGTAAAGTGTTAAAACCAATTAGCTGGTGTCTCCTGTTGAGATTCTTTTTCTCATCCTTCAAGCTATTATAGATACATTTGGAGTAGTGAAAACTGTCAAAGAGAGTTTTAATAATGTAGTAGAATTATCTTTTCTAATATGATGTTAATTGTTACATCGATTTATTCATTTATTTAGTTCTCTAAGTGTTGACATCACTTATAAAAAATCTTATGTACGCTACTGATCACACTCGTCTGCTAATTTACATGTGCTTGCTTAAGTATGTTTCAATGATTTTTATATTTTTAAGGGTACATCATCCATTGGTTATCTTTACATTTGCTATCAACCAGCCACAACTTTCCTTTTTTATCCAGATTCAAAGTATGCAATATAAGAAAAGCTCACACAGGCTATGTGATAAGACCGTTTCCCATATAAGAATATAAGGTTACTATGACTACAAACTACTATCTTTACATAGATTTATTTATCTATCTTGATGCCAACAGGAGTTACCGTTCAAGGGAAGGAGAAAGTAATGACCAGTCATCGCTGATCTGCATTGCTTGGTGGTGAACCCTTTGCAGATACAGGAAATAACTAAATTTCAGAAATAAAATTACTAATCCAAAAAATAATAATAGCAAATAGCTCAATACTTCAACACACTCCTAGAGATGTTTGCTGGTAACTCAAAGATGTTCACGAAGTGTTTCAAATCTGAATTTGAGAAGATCTTTGGTAAATATATTAGCGAGTTGATCCTTCGAACAATAATGAAAAAGCTTGGTTTACTTATTTTTCTCCGTTTCTCTAATGGCATGAAACTTGATAAGAATATGCTTTGTTTTGCTATGCTGGACTAGTTTTTTTGCAATTGAAATTGCTTAAGTGTTATAACACATGATCTTAGTTGCAACTTGCTTTCTATTCCAAGATCCTTCAGAATTTTTCTCAACCAAATAGCTTGATTTTATGTTGTTGATGTTGCTACGTACTCTGCCTCTGCAGTGGATTGTGACACTACGTCATACTATTTTGAATTTCTAGAAAATACACCAGAACCCAAGGATAAAGAGTAGCCAGTAGTGCTCTTCATATCTTTAATATGACCGTCGCAATCACTATCAACAAAGCCAAGAAAAACACCTTCAACTAGTCTACGCATTATTTCGAGTTGTACAGTACTTTTTAAGTACCTAAGCACTCTTTTCACAGCAGCAAAATAAATGTCACTTGGACTTTGCATAAATCATGAAAGCAAACTAGTGGCTTACATTAAATCAGTCCTTGAAGGTTTTAAGTATAAGAGACTTCCAATCAAACTTCTATATATTGAAGAATCACACTTCTCTGCTCCAACTTCTTTTGAGAATTTTGTATTAAAAACAAATGGTGTAGGAATAGGTTTACAAATTTGCATTCTGAACTTTCTCAGAATCTCAAAATTGTACTTGTTTTGATTGAGAAAAATGTAAGATTTTGATTTGTATACTTCTAGTCCCAAAAAATACTTCATCTCTCCCAAATTTGACATTTCAAACTGTTTCTCCATTTTCACTTTAAACTTCTGCAGCTCATCCTTATCACTACCTGTAACAAGGAAATCGTCAACATATAGAGAAATAATAAATGAGCCAACTTTATGGTGTGTTTTCACATAAAGTATAGCATCATTGTCATTGTTTTGGAAACCTTGGTTGAATAATTGAGCATCAATTCTTCTATACCAAGCCCTTAGAGCCTGCTTCAACCCACATAAAGCTTGTTGATTCTTATACACCTTATTTTCACTCCCTTGAATCACAAAACCTTTGGGTTGATCTACATAAATTTCTACTTCTAGGAAGCTGTTCAGGAGGAATGATTTGACATCTAAATGCTAGATTTTCCACTTCATCTATGCTATTAATACAATATAAATTCTGATGGTTTCCATCCTTGTAACAAGTGTAAAAGTATCTGAGTGATCAACTCTAGGCTGTTGAGAATAACCTTTAATGACCAGCCTTGCTTTGTGCTTGTTGATAGATCCATCTGTATTTAGGATCACTCTGTACACCAATTTAACTCCAATAACTTGCTTATTTTCAGGTTTTTCAACAAGTTTCCATGTCTTGTTCTTTTCAATCATGGCAATTTCCTCCTCCATTGCTTTCTTCCATTCTTCAACCTTGCAGGCAGCTTGAAAGTTCGAAGGTTCCAGGAAAACAAGATTACATATTTCATAAATTTCAGCCAATGGTCTGGTGCCTCTAACAGTAAAATGTTCATCTTTCTCTATTTCCAAGTCTTTGCTTGAATCTTTGAGAGTATGTTCAACAACCATTTTTCTGACGAGTGATATTCAAATCCCAATAAGTATCTTCATCCACCTTCACATCTAAACTTACAAAAACTTTGCCAAATTAAATATTGTAGATTTTATAGCCCTTTGAGATAGATATATAAACAACCAAAATTGCTTTTACAGTTTTTTCATCAAGCTTACTAAATTTGACAGCTGGTACATGAGTATAACAGAAAGAACCAAACACGTTTAGATGCCCAATTGATGGTTTTATGCCATTCCAAGCTTCAACTGGTGTCATTCCATCCACAACCCTTGTTGGTAGTCTTTTTTAAAGATAAATGGATGTGTTTAATGCCTCTGCCCATAAAGACTACGGCAACTTTATTACAAAAATCATACACCCAGCCATCTCAAGAACAGACCAATTCTTTCTTTTAGAAACTCCATTTTGCTGGGGTGAGTAAGTGATTGTAAGTTGATGCTCAATTCCTATATCATCATAAAACAAATGAAATTCAAATGAAGTATACTCCTTCCCATTGTCTGTTCAGAGAGTTTTCAACAAGCATCCACTTTGAGTTTCACAAAAAGCTTTAAAAATTTTAAAAACAGCAAACACTTCAAGCTTTTGCTTAAGAAAATATACCCAGGTCATTCGAGTAAAACCATTTATTAAAAGAATAAAATACTTTTTGTCACTGATTGAAAGAGTTTTCATTGGTCCACAAATAACAGAATGAACAAGTTGCAACTTCTTACTTACTCTCCATGTTGCTGACTTTGGAAAAAGCAATTTATGTTGCTTTCCTAGTTGACAACTTTCAGACACATTTGAATATAACTCAATTTCAGGAAAGTCCTTCACTAAATCCTGCTTTTGAGAATATTGAATGGATTTCAAGTTATAATGGCCAAGTCTTTTGTGACATAATTTTTAATCTTGCTCACATCTACTAATTTAACAAACTTTCTTAGAATTTGAGTTCCTATCCAAAGGAAAACTTCTTTTTAACCTTTTAACCATAATCACTTCTTCCGCTAGATTCGAAAATAACACATTTTTTTGTATTTGAACAGTAACATATAATCTTGTTCTAGCATTTGACCAACACTCAGTAGATTTTGGTCAATATCAGGTACAAACAAAAGATCTTGAATAAATTTAGTACCTTTGGGAGGTTCAATTTCCACAGTTCCTTCACCTATAGTTTCTAACTTGGTTTTATCGGCCAACTTAACACTACCTTTGGCAGGTTCAAACTTCCTAAAGTATTTTCATTTTCTGGTCAAGTACTGAGTGCAACAACTATCCAGAAACTATGTGTTTTAATCATTAAATCTTGTTGCTGCCATCGCCGTAAACACAAACTCCTCCTGTTCTTCAACTTTTGAAATGTTGGCTTTTTGATTTTGTTGGTTGTTCTCCTTCTTCACTTTGTAAAACCTTTCAATATGGCCAAGCTTATTGCAATATATCCACTGGAGATATGGTGTGTTCCATTTAAACAAACAATCATCCTTTTTATGATTATTTTCTCTACAATACTTGCATGGAGGAAAGATTTCTTTCATCTTGACTCCATTGTGAGAATCTCCTTAATTTTTTCTACTAGAATTAGTAGAGTTTTATGGGATTTTACCTTTCTATTGCAACTGCATCTTCCCTTTGAACTTAGCTTGAAGAGATATTTCCGTAGTTTCTTCAAGCCTCAAAGATCTTCTTTGCTCTTGAGCTTGAAGAGCATGTACAGGTCCTGAATGTGACAATTTTGTGAGATTCTTCGAATCTTTGAGTGAGGAGATCTTTAATTCATATATTTTTGGCAAACGCACAAGAACTTTTTCCACGATTCTTGAATCTGTAATTTCTTCTCCCATAAGTCTGATTTGGTTTACAACCTTCATCAACTTGTTGGAGAATCCTTCAATAGTTTTTGAATTCTTCATTCTGAGAATTTTAAACTCTCTTCTCAGATTTATCACTTTTATTTGATTGATCTTGTCACTTACATGAAATTCTTCTTTCAACTTGTCCTAAGCCCCATTTGCAGTCTCACTCACCATAACTCTTGCGAAATTACTTTTGAAAGTGCTTATTGTATGAAAGAGAGAGCTTTAAAATTTTTTGCAGCCTCTTCTCTATGATTTTTAATTTGCGCCATAGTTAGATTATTTGGCAAAGTATTTGCCTCTCCTCAAACCTCTACATCTTCCCATAGATCATATGCTCGTAAATATGTTGTCATCTTGACAGTCCAAATTGGATAATTCTCACAAGAAAAAAATGGGGGCTAAGGAATTGGGAAATTGCAGGAAGACATAACAATATTTACTTTTACGCAGGGTTATATTTGGGGGTCTTCTCTCTATCAGATCCCTCAAGAACTTGGCTATTGATACCAATTGTTTTTCTAGAAAATATAGAGAAGAAGATGAAGAAAATAGTTGTTTGAGAGTAAAAAATATTCTGCTTGTTTATTCATTCACATATGAGAAAATACAACAATAACAAACCAGTGTATTCCCACAAAGTGGGGTTTGGGGAGGGTAAGATGTACGCAGTCCATACCGCTAACTCTGAAGAAGTAGAGAGGTTATTTTCAATAAGCCCCCGGCTCAAGATAAATAATTGTAAACAAGGGGATGGATGACATAACATAAATAAGGAATAAGAAATAATAAAATAGAAATCGGAGGAATACGCAATACGAGAAATAAGGGCAACACGAAGTAGAAAATAGGAACTAAGAAATAAGAGATAGGACACCCACCAAGTTTTAACATACACTCACATAACAAAGACACCTATTTACACAGTCCAAGGATTACTAACCCGGCTACACAAGCTATAACCCACACACTCACTCTAGCCTTCTACCCTTATCCGCGCCCTCCACACATTCATATCTAGGGTCATTTCTTCAGTAAGCTGAAGCTACTCCATGTCATGTCTAATCACATTTGAGAAAATAAATAGACAAAAGGCTCCAATTCTATTTCAAACTAGGAAACTAGTAAAATCCTATTCTATCACCGACTAAGATACTAATAAAATCCTATTCTATCTTAACTAAATAACTGAATTTGAGAAATAAAATTACTAAAACAAAAAATGAAAAATAACAAAAAATAACTCAATATTTCAACAGATGTAATTTGCACCTACTGGCGGAAATGATTCTGTTAGCACTCCTCTATACTGGAGAATCAGTTATTCTTCTTTACTTTATCATAGATATTTTTTCGTAAGCTCTTAGGTGTTATTTGTCATACTACAGTCATTTTATCTTTCGGGTTAGTTCAACTCTTTTTTCTTCGACAAAATTTAGCCACTCTATTCTATATACATGATGGTTGTTGTGTGTGAAATTCTTTTTCATCCATCTTTTTTCTCTTTGATAGTGCTGCTTGGTGCAAAATGCCTTTCGATGAATTTTTAGTTTTGGTGCTTGGTTCCCTTCCTTCTGCCTACGGCAATTTAACTATGATTCATAGCACTGGTGTAGTTAGACAATAGGATGTAGTTATATGGAATTGATAGTCCTATGGTAAGAGGCTCTATAATCCATCAAATTCATTATTGAAGGTTATCACTATTAGAAAATCTCTTTGCATAAAGCTTAATATAATATTTGGAGTAATCCTGTATCCAATTTTGGGAATTTTACTTCCCAAATACAAAGAATGGCATGAGGTTCATTTTTTTTGATTGAGATCAATAGCTTCCTTTTACTTTAAAAGTCGATGATTATAATGAATTGGTATTTGCTTTAATTCTTCTAAGACCACTAGATGTATTGCTTCATACTTTCAAAGGTTGAGCATGCTTTCTTTGGAAAATTTCTAAGCTTGATCATGATCATGGTCTTTTGAGCCTACTAAATCCTGCCAGACAACGCGATGAGAGGCTCTACCACAACATAAGATTTTAGATAACTTCCTCACCCCAACTTGTTTTCTCTAAATTAATTAGTACTTGTTTGGACTCTATTATGAAAATGGGTGATAGTTTTCTGTAGATATAGAATATTTTGGTTCATAAATAAAGCCATATTCTCCCATATGCACCCAGTGACATGGCCTAAATACAGAAATATTCACCCTTTTGCACCCTCTGAACAAGAAGTTGGCTATGAGGCTGTTACTACTTAGAGGAATAGCTGCTTGCAAACTGCTGAAACAAAATAATTAATCTAGAATGTTACATGCTTCCTTGCAGGAAATGTTCAATTATTTAGGTGACCTATTGTGTATAATTATATGTTTTGGTTCAGTCAATTTTTTGCTGAATGCTTCTCAATATTGAGAGTCTTTCCATTAAATAGAAAATATCAAAGATTACATCCCTAAAGATCTGTCTTCCTATCCCTAAAGATCAACTTTTCTATCCCTAAAAATCTGCTATTCTATCCCACCAAATTTGCTCTACTATATCCACTATTATTCTCTTTAATTACTAAATCAAATCTATGTAATTACAGTAATATACAACAATATATAGATAAATTAAGATATACAATATTTACATCATGCTAATATCCCCCCACAAATTGATGTTGCTAGATCAAGAAGCATCAATTTACCAACTAGAAAGTAACATCGTCGTCATGCCATTCATTTTGTAAATGCATCAGCCATTTGAAAATCACTGGACACGTGCAGAGGAGTAATGACACCTTTATCTACAACTTCTCGTATATAATGACAGTCTACTTTAATGTGTTTAGTCCGCTCATGATAAACTAGATTAGTAGCAATTTGAATAGCACTTGTATTAAAATCATGGAGATTAGTAGGATTAGATTGAGGAAATCCAATCTCAGCAAGTAATCCATGAAGCCACACAATCTTAGAGCAAGCAGTAGACATTGCTCGATATTCAGCCTCTGTTAAAGATTTTAACACATGGTCATGATTCTTACTCTTCCAAGATATCAAAGACTCTCCAAGAAACATGCACCAACCAATAATCGAAAGATGAGTGTCAGAATATCTTGCCCAATCAGAATCACTAAAAGCATTAAGACGAATAGGCGAACCACTAGGAAAGAATAATCCACGAGTACATGTTCCTAGGAGATATCGAATGATGCAATGGACAACCACCAAGGGAAGATGACGGGGATCTTGCATGAACTGACTAACTTGTTGAACTGCAAAAGAGATATCAAGCTTGGTAATAGTAAGGTAATTTAAGCTACCAACTAATTACTGAAATATGGTTGGATTAGGAAGAAGATCGCCTTCCTCCCGACCATACCTTACATTCAATTCTAATGGAGTATCTATAGAGGAGGAATCCTGAAAACCTACCAAAGAAATCAAATCTTGGGTATATTTTTGTTGATTTAGAAACACACCGGATAAATCACGATGAACTTCCAATCCCAAGAAATATGTAAGAGTACCAAGATCTTTCATATGCAAAGAATCCTTAAGTTGTTGTTGCAGGCTAGTGATTAGTGAAGAATCAGTTCCTATAATAGTAATGTCATCTACATATACCCAAAAAGGAACTTAACCTGTGGATGTTTTCCAAAGAAACAAAGATGAGTCATAGTTGCTCTGCTCAAAAGAGAATTGTAGCAAAGTAGATCAAAATTTTTCAAACCAAGCTTCGGGAGCTTGTTTTAATCCATACAAAGACCGCTTCAACATGCATACATCTGATGTAGGCTATGAGAACAAACCTGGTGGGGGTTTCATATAAATATACTCTTTGAGATCACCATGAAGAAAAGCATTTTTGTCATCCATTTGATGAAGAGTCCAATTTTGTGAAGCAACAATGGCAATAATAGTTCGCACCATTGTCATTTTTGTTACTAGTGCAAAAGTCTCTTCATAGTTCACACCATACTCTTGCTTATTACCAAGAACAACCAACTGAGCTTTGTACTGATCAAACGTTCCATCAGAATAAAGTTTTATTTAATAAACCCATTTACATCCAATTGGATGGACATTTGAAGGACATGAAACAATACCCATGTGTCATTTTATTTAAGAGCCAAAAGTTCTTCCTCCATTGCCTTCTGCCAATATGCATGCATGGAAACTTGTAAGTAACAAGTTGGAACAGAAATGGTGGATAAACTAGATGAAAAGCCATACCAATTAGGAGTACAATATACTCTTATAGATCACTGAGTGGGAAAGAGTAGGCCTTGAAGAATTCTCAAATTCTAGTTGTGGAATAGTTTCGGGTAGCGGATCAATATCAGGAGGGGGTAAAGTTGGTTGCCAACATTTATACACAAATCTAGGTTTGAACCTCTTAGAAAAAGAGAACAAATCCTCAAAAGTAGAAAGACCAAGAGAAGTAGGAGATGTCTAGTGACTAAAGTAGGAGATGTCTATCACTTTCACCGTCGGGTCATGTCTAGTGACTAAACTATTTTTGGGGCAAAAGAAGGCTTGACGGTTCATCACAGACTTAATAGTCCATCAGGTTGGCCATCGCACCCTCGGTAGATTGACACCTCTCTGTAAAATAGGCATAAATTTTTACCCCTACATAGGATTAAGGTGAAACCAGCGTATTTGCAAAGAGGATTGAAAGATATTTCAATTGATATATAGTAGGCCCCCTAATTCATTATGTACAAAAAGTTAAGGTCAATGAAAGTCAACCCAAGTTTAGACGCTCACTAAAACTCAATCGATAGGAAAGCTTTCAACTCATCTTTGAGTTAAGGGACCTTATGATCACAATTCATGCTCAACTAGATTCCCACATACATAATTGACTACCATAATACATTTTCCTAGTATTTATTGGATTTTGGAACTATTATCCATAGGAATGACAGTTTACATTCTAGTCCGAAATGTAAGTTGTTACATTACCCTCCCCCCCCCTTTGGATCATTCATCCCCAAATGATTACTCAGGAAATAACTAGCATGATTTCAAGAACTAAATGGAAGAAAAAGAGTAGTTTAAGATTTGTACCTTCTAAATCATTATCCATGGCTTTGAAAAGAGTCGGGTACCTCTCATGCATATCATTTTTCGACTCCTACATAGCTTTCTTGGAATTTTAATTCCTCCATATAACCTTAACCAAAGCTATTTCCTTGCTCCTCAACTTCCAAACTTGGCGATCGAAAATGGCAATGGGTTCTTCTTCATACGATAAGGAGGCAACACTAGGGAATGATCTCCAATGCACTTTTTTAACATGGACACATGGAATACTGGATTTACAGAAGCCAGGCTTGCGGGCAAATCTAACTCATAGATAACCCGATCGATCCTCTTCATAATCAGATACGATCCTATGTAAAAAGGACTAAGCTTCCCTTTTCTTCCAAAATGCATGACTCGCTTTATAAGGGAGACTTTGAGAAACACCTTATCACCAACCTCAAATTCCAACTCCCTTCTCTTAACATTGGCAAAGGATTTCTGATGACTCTGAGCTATCTTAAGTTATTCTTTAATGATCTTCACCTTTTCCATCACCTGATGAGCAAGGTCAGGCCTAAACAACTGGGTTTTATCCACTTCACACCACCCAATTAGTGATCTATATCTCCTCCTATATAGTGCTTCAAAAGGAGCCATTGGAATACTGGAATGGTAGCTATTGTTGTACGCAAACTCTATTAATGGAAAATGATCTACCCAACTACCTTTAAAGTCAATTACATAGGACCTCAACATATCCTCAAGGGTATGAATGGTGTGTTTAACTTGCCCATCAGTTGGAGGGTGGAAAGTAGTACTTAGGTTTATTTAGGTACCTAACCCCTCTTTTAAGACTGCCAAAACTGCGAAGACAATTATGTACCTCGATCGAATATAATGGATACTGGTGCCCCATGAAAGCAAACTATTTCCTCGATGTACAACTTGGCAAAATTATCTCCCGAATAGTTAGTCCTCACAGGCAGAAAGTGAATTGACATGGTCATCCAATCTACAATCACCCAAATGGAGTTACATTAGGTTTAGGACCTCGAAAGCCCCGCGATGAAATCCATATTGATAATCTCCCATTTCCACATAGGCAAGGATATCTCCTGGGAAGTACTGCCTGGTCTCAAATGTTCCAGTTTGACTTGTTGACAATTCAAACACTTAGAAACAAAATTAGCAACATCATGTTTCATATTGTTCCACTAATGAATTATCTAAGATCATGATACATTTTTGTAGAGCCTGGGTAAACAACATACCTTGAAGTGTGAGCCTCGGTAAAGATTCTTTCCTATAATATATCCATATTTGGCATACACATCCTACCCTGATACCTTAAAATCCCATCATCTCCAATTTCAAAGGCCATCACCTTCTATTGACCAACATCTTTCTTAATCTGTATTAAGATGGGGTCTTCAACCTATTTTTCCTTAACTTCAACACATAGGGAAGATTTAGCTAACTCATGAACAATTAATCCTCCATCTTCAGAATCCAAAAGTTGAAACCCTAGATTTGCAAGCCGGTGAATATCTTTCACCATCTCTCTTTTCCCTTTCTCAACATGAGAAAGACTGCCCATTGAAAACCTGCTAAGGGCATTGGGTATGACATTTTCCTTGCTCGGATGATAGTGCAAGCTCATATCATAGTCCTTTAATAATTCTAACCACCGCCTCTACCTGAGATTAAGTTCTTTCTGCGAGAAAACATACTGCAAACCTTTATGGTTAGGAAATATATCAACATGTACACCATACAAATAATGGCGCCATATCTTAAGTGCAAACACCACTGCTGCCAACTCCAAGTCATGGGTGGGGTAATTTCGCTCATGCACCTTCAACTGCCTAGATTCGTAAACTACCACCTTACCATGATGCATAAGTACACACCCAATTTGTACCTAGGACGCAAAATAGTAAACAAAAAAACCCTATGTACCTTTGAGAAGAGTCAAAACAGGTGCAGTAGTCAACTTATTTTTTAGTTTCTCAAAACTACTTTCACATGAGTCACACGACACAAATTTCACCTTTTTCTGCATCAACTTGGTAAGTGAAGCAGTTATGGAATAAAAAGTTTCTACGAACCTTATGTAATACCCTTCTAAACCCAAGAAGCTTCGAATATTGGTTAGAGTCGTGGTCTAGGCCATTTTCTCACTGCCTCAATCTTTTGGGGATCAACCTTAATTCCCTCACTAGACACAATATGCCCTACGAAAGCAATAACACTAAGTCAAAATTCATAATTAGAAAATTTTGCACATAATTTATGATCTTTCAGGGTCTGAACGATAATCTATCTTTGAGAAACACTTAGCACCCTAAAGTTGGTCAAAAATATCATTTATCCTAGGAAGAGGTTATTTATTTTTAACAGTAACTTTATTTAGCTAATGGTAGTCTATACACATACAGAGGGAACTATCTTACTTAAGAAGAAAAAGTACAGGTGCACCCTAGGGAGAAATACTAGGACAGATAAAGCCTTTGTCAAGAAGATTTGTTAGTTATTCTTTGAACTCTTTCAATTCTGCAGGAGCCATTTTGTATGGCAGAATAGAAATAGGATGGGGCTCCAGCAATAAATCAATGTCAAAATCTATATCCCTATCAGGTGGCATCCTTGGGAGATCATCGGGAAATACTTCTGGAAATTAATTAACCACATGAACAGAATGGAGGGAAGGACTTTTGGTATTAGAGTCTTTGATCTAAACAAGCTGTTATAGATAGACCTTTAAAACAAGCTTGTAGGCTTTCATATAAGATATGAACTTCCCCCTAGGTGCTAAAGAATGCCTCTTCAACTCTATCATTGGTTCATTCGGAAAGGAGAAAGTGACTCTCTAGGTTCTACAATCTAGTGTGGCATAGCGCAAATAGAGACAATCCATCCCCAAAGTCTACCACAGTATTTTCTCTAACAGTAGGGACACAACACAGTTTCTATTGTTCTATTTCCTCTAACAATAGGGATACCAACCACACAGCCTTGATATCAAGCTCTACAAGGTCTTCCACAGTGTCATAATCACGAATGGATACAACACATTTTCTATATACGCTTCTATCCATAATAGAGTCACCAACAAGAGTAGAAATAGAGAAAGGTTCCAGAATAATTTTGGGCTCAAAACCAAAACAGAATGCCATATACAGGGTCACATAATACAAGGTAGACCAGGGATCAAGTAACATATACACTTCACGGGAGAAAATTCATAACGTACCCATGACTATATCTGGTGATGCCTCTACATCCTATGATTAGTTAGAGCATATTACCGATTGCGACCGCTCTCCGTATCTGAAGTAGTATCCTTGGGTGGTGGTGGTAGTGCTGAGGAATTTTCTTGGAACTTAACATTCCCATTGTTTTCTCTAACAGTAGGGCAATCACTCTTGAAATGACCTGTATGCCCATATTTATAACACACATGATCACTGTAGATGCACCTTCCTAGATGGTTCTTCCAAGAAGTACCACAATGAGGATAATGCCTAAACAAATGGGCCACACTCCCTTGTAACTGAGCACCCTGCACTCCAGGACCATTATTAGGGTGCAAATTCTGAAGTCGCCAATCAACGGTGGTCTGGGCGCTGGGGCGCTAGCCGAAGATTGAGCATTACTCCAAAAATTCCTTTTAGTCCACCTTTTCCCCAATTATGACCCTATTATTGACTGTAATTCTACTCCACAGATTTGGTCCTCCTACCCTACCTGTCTCTCTCCGTTGCTTCAGCAACCCTCTTCTTCTACTTCTCAACCTATTGCATATGAATGAACAATGTAGAGAAATCTATATCTCTATTCAGCATCACCTCTTTGCATTCCACCACCAAATTATCTGAGAGACCGGATGCTAACTTCTTTATATGATCCCTCATATTACCCATCAATTCCAGAGCATAACGTGATAACTGGTTGAATTTCAGGGTGTACTCCTTAACACCCATCTTCCCTTGTTTTAGGTTTATAAACTCATAAGCCTTGGACTCCTTAATTCTTGGGGAACGAATCAATCCAGAAATTTTTTCATAAACTTGCCTCACACAGAAGGCTCAACATTATTTCCCCTCGAATCTTCCCATTCGTTATAACACTAATTGACCACATCCTTTAGTTAGTAGGTCACAAGTTCAACTCCTTCTACCTCCTTTGCATGCATGACCCAAAAGATTTTCTCTAGCTCATTAATGAATCCTCCTCAACCATTATACGTATAGACTTAGGCAGGTTTAGTTTCATGAACTTACAAACTTATGTAATCTCAGATGCACTAGACACAGACCCCACATCTTCAGAATATCAGGTTTGGGAAGCCACCAACTGAGCTATCATATGCATCAAATGCTTGAACTCAACATTTTGATACTTCTCTATAGGGAGTTTAAGTATGATTAGTTTCAGATCGGGGAGCCCTAGGTGCCCTGGATGGGCTATTTTGAATAGGAGGGACTCCTAGAGAAGAAACCAATTTAGGAGTATGATCCCTATTATGTGTCCTCATCCCATGGGTAGGGTAGACATCCTTATCTTGGCCATTCTATTTGTTGGAGCGACAGAGAGGCATGATATCTTTATGAAATACAAGAAATTAGTGGGTAGAGGATATTTAGACTCTACAACATGAACTAAATCACAAAATAAGGGATGCGTTCCTAAATGCCTTGTAGCCTCCTGCTTATAATTTTAGCACGCTACACACCCATAAACAAAAATCTACATGATGCGATTTCGTAGACACCCTGGGACCATGAACCGTGGTCTGAAACCAAATTTGCCATGACCTGAGCTGAGACCCTGGCCGCGACGACATCTCAAACCATGAAGGCCCGAGTGCCCTTTACTCTCTAGAAAACATACACATATTCATACACTATAAAGGACAATGTAGAAATACATATCAATACAGAATCATGGTAATTATTATAATTTAAATTAATAATCTGAAGTAAAATCTGTAAACCTCTAATACCATCTAACATCAGTCTGTGAGATCTCTAATACATCAAAACCAAAATCTTTTCTAGAATAGTGAGGCCCCCAGTCAGACCATAAACACAAAATGAGATAACAAAGTATAAAGACTACGCCTTCCAAAATAGAGAAGGCTCACTAACTGCAACTTCTGGCACACACAAGTCTATTGCTGAACGAGACCCTGGGACTGTGCCTCAGATCCTGAAATAGAGGGGTTAATACATATGTACTGGTATATGAAACAAATCCAAAATAAATAGCATCTTTAATGCACAATATAGATGAGAGAATTTAGTAAAACATTACATATAAGATAAGTAAATAAATGGGCATAATTTAGAATTTTCAAAGGCTTTCTTGCAAACATGACTCAACACTTTTTTACTCTTCTGAGCTAATCGGTCCACCCTACCAATCTGTACTTCCATGGGCTATATAAAATCCGCCCTTGACTCAAAGGCCAAGCCTCCAATCCAAGTATGCGATAAGGATAAGATTTCTTAATAGTTTGGTACACCCCCTTACAAGTATACCGTGGCATCAACCTTATATGATGCCCACCCTTACCCTTCTTCAGGTAATCGACTAGCTCTCTTAAGCCCATATTTTAGTTCTTCAAAAAAAACATGCTTCATACTTTCAAATCATTCAATATTTATTCTATCAAGGGCCTATCATTATCGGGTATCATCATACCCTGACTTATAAGTCATTCATATCATATCAATTTCACAGCTCACCTCATTAAAAATATGCAATCCTTTAATTAAATTCAATGTGTCAAGTTTTGGAAAGAAGACTCCCTCTCATCATATGATAAACCATGTCAATTACAACAACAATAAGAAATTAACTTTCAAAAAACAAGTTCGTGCAATTGAAATAATCCATAATACAGTTAGATCATACTGTAATACCAAGAGAGAAAAGTTGTTATTCATGCTCTTAATAAAATCTTTCAATATATATTCGACAATACATGTATTCGTAGTTTTAATTAAATTCTATAAAAAAGGAGTTCAAAACCAATGTATACTTTTGTCAAAACAAAACCATGATGCATATTATTCAAGCATCATTAAAAACCCCTTTAAAAATAATGATTTTATATATTTAAATTTAGTAAAAATGTAAAAAATCATGACCATGGGGTTTAAGGATAGTCCCACATACCTTAAGTTATTTAGTTCAAAGAATGGAACTCTAGTCTTGATTCTTTTCTTGGGATCTTGGACTTAAAGATTGATTCCTTACTTTCTTATTTTTGGAGAAAACCCTAGTTTGATCTTATTTTTGAGAGTGAAGATGGAGTTTTGAGGTTGTATAACTGATGAGGATTGATTAATAATGTTTTAGAGAGTGATTAATTCCATTGGAGAGTTTTTCTGAAGAGGAAAAAGACCAAAACACCCCTTTTAAATCATCCCGCCTTCGGAACTTCAAATTTTTTCCAATGGCTTGGTTGAAGAACCATCAGGAGGGTGACTATAACACCCCAATTTTGTACCCCGGATGCTACAAGGTGCTCATAATCCTGAAGGACCACAAGCTAACCCATGACTGGTACCTGCTGCAATAACTGAATAATAATATGGTAAATATACAGAAAGTAGGTAGAAAACTGTCCATAAGGTTCAATACTATAAATAATACTGGATACGGTATCAAAATACCAAAACTGAATATCAATACTAAAAACTAAACAATTGTCTGAAAATACTCTAGTCTGAAAAGCCTCTAAACTGTCTGAACTGTGGAGTTGATGGTACAAGTCCCCAACTAACTCTGACTACTAAAGATGAACTAAAATGCTGAAATAAATAATCACATCCTTGAACTATAAAGACTTACCACCAACTCTGTATACTGAGAATCTGAACTGCTAAGGGTGCTCGAGAGCCTGTATGTCTGAACCTATGTTATAGGACATCATAGCGCAAAAGAAAGGTATACATTAGTACTTTGAATATACTGGTATGCTCAGTGAGGTTGTGGTTACGTCTCTGGCAATGAGTCGTTATGTCTTTGGAAACACTACAACCCCAACATGTTTGATAAAATGCCTATGAGGATTTCTTTGCTATATTGTTGTACTTTTAATGGAACAGTTGCATAGTATAACTTGGTAATGTAACCCTAAATTGTATAAATTGTTTAAATAGTTTGGAATGGTTAAATGGTAAGGTATTTGGTAATGATTATAGTTTAATTTAACAACCTTGTGGGGTACATAGGAGTCCCTAAAGTCAACTTAATAATATAATCTATGGTTACAAGAGAATCCCCCAAGTAAACTTAATAATGGAAGAATTGTAGGGTAAATGCAAGTCCCCCAATTCAACATGAAAATGTATTCTATTGGTACATGGGAATACCTTTACTTAAAAGGGATGGCTAAGGACGTTTCTTGCAAGATATAGTTTGTATGACGATACCACTACTTATAGCCTTGGTTAATAATAAATGGAATTGGTGGTTTGGTTATATGGTAATGGTTTTAATTGGACAATAATAGTGGGGTGTAATAGCTAACCGTAAAAGTGTGAGTCCAATAGACGGACACTAGACACTCATGTTGGTCGACATGAATATTGGTTATGGCGACCATATATGATACTTACACTTACAGGGTACATAGAAATCCCCTACGTACAATTGCACATATGTATCATGGAGATAGAAGGGTAGTCGGGAATCCCTAACTCCTATGGTATCGCCGATTCGAGCAACTACATATTTGCCTGTGGGTGGTTCTAGGACAATTAAGCTACACATAACTAGGTTAATAGATTTATAAGCATCCTAAAACCAATTCCCTTTCTAGGTATGGTTATATATATGTATATATGTATGGTTGTGTATGCATATTATAATACCCCGCGATTTCCCTATCTTAAACTCATCCCAAAAAATGTCTAGGATTATCTTTAGAATAAATGATGTTTAATTTAAGTGTAATTTTTTAGATTTAAACTTTCCATGACGTAGGAAATTGAATAAGCATTCCAACGATATAAGATTCGCTTAAATTCGATAATCGGGTAAGAATTTATGGCTATTTTAAGTTCCAGTCGTAAAACACGATCATTTGGACCCTTAGCACATCGCGGAGCAGTGTTAACACCTAATTGTCATTTTTCAGTGGCCCTCTACAATATTGGCGCATTGCAGAGAGGGAAAATTTCCCGTTGGTCAATTTCCAGAGGTCCAACGCGATAACGGCGCATCGTGCCATGTGCCAAAATGGCATTCCAAAGGGGCACCACGATGACCCCGCATCCTGAAGTCTTTCCAGTTCTCAGTTGGCATTTTCCAGTGGCTTGGTGCATTGCACCAAGGCCAAAAATCAGGCCCCAGTTCATTTTTCCAGTTTCTTTCCGCAGTTAAAGGGGAGGTATTTTGGACTTTTCCTCGACCCCCAATCCGTCCAAACACGATATTAAAGCCTTTTTAGAAGCATTATATGCTAAGTTTCATCAAAATTACTCTCATCCAAAACCCTAGGCTTCAACATTCATCTCCAAGAAACTCAAGATTCTACCATCCTTTCTCCAAATTAATTCAACATTTAAGATCCCTAGACCAAGAGTTTCAAGAATCTTCATTCAAGAGTGTGAATAGAGTTTCAGAAAGCAAGCTTATGCATATAGTTCATCATGTAAGGTATGTGGGGTTTGAACAAGGATAATTCTTTCATCCTTGTGACCAAAACTTTATTTTAAATACAAATTTACTGCAAATTATATGATTTCCTATGACTTTCATGTTAGGATTTATACCCATTATCATATTTGCAAGATTATGAGATTTCCCTTGATTTAAAAGTTGGATTACATGATTATGATTATACTTCCATGCGTATTGCTGAAATTTCTAGAATTTAAGATTATTTATGAATATTTACATGACCACGGATGAATTTTGAGATGTTTTAATATGAGATAGATGCTTGGGTCAATAGACCCCATTTAAAGATTGTTGTTTCAAAGAATTGTTGTGTTATAAGCACCCCATGATTAGAATATTTTTCAGATTATTGAGAAAGATTTGACCTTTTGGTCTTAGAATATATTTGGAATCCACTTTACAGATTATTGCAGAATTTAGATCAGCTCTATTTACAGATTTTAATAGATAATAGCATAATTGGTTTAGATAAACCCTTATGCTAGTTTTAAAAGTGGATTTCCAATAGAATGAACATTGTAAATAAAAAGAGAGTAGTATTTAGCATCGAGCGAAAAGTGTGGGTTTAGCACATCCTACTTCTACAGAACTATATAGCCAACGTAGGTACAAATTATCTCCAATTCTATGTAGATGAAAGATTTATATTGTTATCGATCACATGGGTAGGTTATACTGCCTGGAAAGAGTATGACACCTCTCCCCAATATGAGGTTTCTTCCTTAGGAGGATGAGATGTTGGACTCCATGTTGCTCACATGGTTTATGTCGGTTAAGAGAACCTCTCTTAAGATGAAATTTTTTTCCCTAAAGCTTTGAAAGATCTCCCTTATAGATTATATTCAGATAGTTTTCTGCATTTCATCATGATTTATGCTTATGTTTCCCTATGTTAAGATTCAAATGTGTTATAAGGTAGCCAGAGTTAGCTAGGGACTACTTATAGTTCGGAGCACTGTGTGGCATCCTGGGAACTAGATTTCGGGGCGTTACATATATGGTTGGTCTACAAGGTCTTAAAGGTTGTCATTATTTTATCCTTATCGTGAGTACTTATTAGCGTTCACTCGATAACCCATTTTCAAGAGGCTTTATCCCCATGCGACCTAGGAACCGGCTATTCTACTCCTCCTACTTAGTGATCTAATTTGGGATCAGCTCGGTTAGATTGAAGTGGTGAGATTTCTTATTGTTGAATGCTCCATTTATTTTATGTATGTGATCTTTACATACTTTGGTGACTTATGGATATTAGTTTTGGATATGGTTGGGGGCATGTCCTAACTGGATATTGTTTTTCTTTTGGTTAGAGTCTTTTGTGGAACTACTATGGGTTGGAATGGGTGGTGTCAGTATTGGTGCCAGCCATAGTATTGGCATAGGAGTTGAGGCTGACATCGTTGGATTGTATTATTCGTTGTTCCATCCTATTATGTTATGTACTCATATTTGGTTATTATTTCAATTTTTGAATGGTTTTGGTTGGGTGGTTGGACTATTGGGTTCATTTGGGTTGGTCAAGATCATAGACCTATCCTAGAGTCTGGATTTGCACAGATACATTATCTTGTTATATGTTCAAAATTCATCTGACTCATGGTATGCATTTGGACGTTTGGGTTCGGTATCGTGGGTGGTCCCCGATCCTTGTTGAAATTGTGATACCCATTACGACAAGCCCTCGGTTCGGGTCGTGTAACTACAAAGTAGATACACCGCCTTCGTCTCTTTAGGTACGACTGAAGGATATCACATTTTTTGCCATGTTATCCGTAAATAGTGGAATCCATAGGGAATTTGGGATATTCATATATATTTTCTGGTAAAAAACAAAGATTTCTAATACCCATCATAACAAATTTACTCTGTATAGTACTAAAAAAAATAAGATTATAATAGTATGCTTGGACTCGAACCAATGCTAAATAAGTGGAAATTCAAATCTTGCAATCAAATTCGCGATGAAAATAGAAAAATAATGCAATAACAAATTGAAAACTCCCGCAATCGAAGTATGTATGTCGTCATAAAAAGAGTGGATCTAGAAACTACCAGAATCATCCTTAGTCTATGATTTCAAATTAGTATGTTTAGTTTAAAAGGCCATAATCCAAAACTAAAGGTGCTCCGACTTCTATTTTAAAGTAAATAATATATGAAAGAAAAGTTAGAATAAATCCTTTTTTTAGAAAATAGTAGTAAAATAATGGGTTTCGTTCAAATCATACCTTTAAAAAGGCATAAATGAATCTAAATGCATGCGTTACATCAATAGTATCCTGTAACACCCCGCATTTTCGAGCTACAAATCCAAGCTGTTGTTCCTGCGTGTATAATCTCTAATTCCATGGTTCATATTTAAATTCATGTGACATGATCTTTCTCCTACTATATTAAGTGATTATGACGTGAAAAATATTCATAGAAATCACTTAAAGCAAAGTTGAGCTAAGAATCCTTCATTCATCCAAAGTTTGATATTCGATTTTACAAGGGTCATCTTTGAATGATTATAATTTTTTTTATAAAAAGAATCTGGCATATTAAGACCAAAAAAATTGTAGATAATAGGATTATCTTTCTAACTATACAAATTTTGCCTAAATCTGATATCCGAGCGAAAAGTTATGCCATTTTTCGTGTGAGGCAGTAAGGGGTCGTGATAGCCCAACGATGAGGATGCTTGACCCAAATAGGGGTCACATCACAAGATATGCATGACCCAACTAGGGGTCGCGACGCGGGGGATATTCCCCCACAGTTTTAGCTTCTTAAGGGTCAAGGGTCACTTTTTTCCTTTCCCCTCAACCCCAAATGTTCAAAGCATGAATTACAACATCCAAAAGGGCATTATTTGCCTATCTTCTTCAAATCAACTCACGTAAAAACCTTCCCCTTTCCCCAAGAACAAACAATTTAGCTCTTCTTCTCCAAGTAATCTAGAATTCAAGCCTTATATGTTTAAGAGTCTCATTAAAGTATCAAAGTTAGGGTTTCGTCCTTTAAGATAAGAAACTTAAGGTATTTGGGGTTTTTCTAAACTACATGGGTATGGTGAAATTATTTTAATCATGTTTAAATTTTGAAAAATCATAAATTTACAAAGGGGTTTTGGATTTACAATTTAAATTATGAAACCTTTTGTATGATAATGTTTTTTCCTTAACCCCCCCCCCCCCCCCCCCCTTGAAATTCGTTGTTACACATATATATAATGTATGTATTCGGTGTTTCAAAACTTGATGTGTGAGCATGAAGATTTATACTCCCTCTCTCATTATGAATTATTCGATTACATATTGAGAAGTATGACATAAATGTCTTTACCATTATTTGTTGACTTGGTTTTGATGATGACTTGAAGAGAGGATGTCTTTTCTAATTACACGAATGAAAGTGATGATTTAAAGATAATTGCATGATCTGTTACAAGATACTTGAACACCATGTGTTTGCCAATTGAATTGAGGATCTTTGACTCTATTTTCATGAATTTCACTATACATATCCTCTTATATTGTTTGACTAGTTTGGTCGTCTGAAAAATAATGTTTTGAAAGAGAAAACTGTAACATGATATTGTATGGCTTAGATGTATGACTTGTAAGTTTTAGTATGACGATACCAATACAGATAATGGCATGGTAACACAGAACAGAATAGAATACAGATTTTCATTCAGATTTCTAGATTTTGAATTTAGAAAGATGAATGTTTATTAAAGGCTAAAAATGGGCTCAAAGAGAGTTAGATGGTTATCCGGAGAAAGTACGAGTTGAAAGACTCAATGCTAGAAATCGTGATTTTTTGACACAAGGTTATGGTACTATGCTATGTGGTCTATGTACCTTAATTTATGTCGTCCCACTTTGGGACTATGGTTAGGAGTCATGCTTTGTGGTCTTGTGAATTACCATGACATGTTGATTTGATTGTAGACAATGGCACCATGTTGTGTGGTCTTGTGTGTCTCCCTATACTGATACTCCAATCATTGTGGCAAACTTGGATTGGAGGCTTAGATGCCAAGTCAAGGGCGGATTCCATATAGCCCGTGGAATTATAAATTATAGGGTGTACTAACTAGCTCAGAAATAACATGAAGAGTGGTTTATGACTTCAAAGAAATGTTTCAAAGTCTTTAAAGTGTGCACATGTGTTTTCATATATTATATGTAAAATGTTTTATGAATC
The DNA here is from genome assembly GCF_002878395.1 of Capsicum annuum. Taxonomy (NCBI): domain Eukaryota; kingdom Viridiplantae; phylum Streptophyta; class Magnoliopsida; order Solanales; family Solanaceae; genus Capsicum; species Capsicum annuum. Next base: position 25,359,880 of record NC_061114.1, read on the forward strand.
ACTCTCACTTATGTTATATATAAATACATTATTTTGGACTACTCTGCGTACCAGTATGTTTGTACTGACACCCTATATTTTAGGGTCTAAGGCTCAGTCCAGAGGCCCTGCTAAGCCGTAGATTTATCAGACAGAAGTTAAAGCAGGTGAGCCTTCTTTATCTTAGAAGGCCTATTTTTAGAACACTGTTATTTTAATTTTTGTTTTAGGTCCGACTGGGTGCCTTGTCCTAGTTTCAGACTATTTTTTAATTTCTGATGTATTAGAGATTTCACAGACTGAAGTAGATATTGTCTAGATGTTTATGGATTTCTTTCCGTATTGTTAGATTCAACTCAAAACATGTCCATGATTCCATTTTTTTACTTTCTACATTATTTCTTATTGTATATGAATGGTGTTCATGATTACCAGATAGAAAAGGGCGCCCGGGCCTTCATGGTTTGGGATGCTCATCGTGGCCAGGGCCCCAGCTCAGGTCATGACATATCCAAGAAATAGAAAAAATGTCTAAGCATCGATATACTATGTAACAGCTCTATCACAGCATAGAAGACTAACTTAATGTCCAATTGATCTTTTTACCACGGCCTCAGTCCCAACAATATACAATTTACAATGATAAGAACATAATAACTGAACAAGACTAATGTACATACGAGCATGATCTAATAAAAGAATACTATCCAAATTTCTAAGTGATACAGTATATCTTATACAAAGAGGTCCTTAAAGTAAACCTAAAGATGTGTACATATATATAATTAGGCTTAACAATATTCAATATCTATAACTTGTAATCTTGGCTAAGGCTCAATTTACAATGTTATCCTAAATCACATTAACATAACAATTCAAGATACACCGGATATACACCTATCCTAGAACCCCACCTAGCATGAACTCTATACATTACACCATCTCATAGTTAAGAGTAGACCGCAGCCATCCCAATGCTGAATTGTTGTCTCAAACCATCCATGAACATCTCTTCTTCACTCAACGACCTTTGAATGGTGTCACACTATTGAAAGCATCATCTAGATGTTAATAAGAGTACGAAAAGACCCATATTAAAATATTAATATTCACATTAAAAATTTGGACAAAAAGAGGGACATGGGATCTGATAACGATATTTTGAAATTGAATCTGTCACAAAGTCCTTTGAAGGTAAGTTGAGCACAAATGGTGTGTAAATGGGGTCTCAAATCAGACACAGAAGTCAAGGTAAAATAAGAAGGAAATAAAGAAATTTATAAAAACTTAAGGAAGAAACATACAAATAAATTTACTAGAAATGACCACATCAAACCCAAAGCCAACTTCAATATAATGATATACCGCTAAAATTAATCTCTCATAATTTAAAATGTTGATTTTATGCTTTAAAAATTGGTTGGAATTTGTGGAAATGAAAAATATATAAATACTAGAGATGGTTGATAAAGTAGTCAAATAACCACTAAAGCTGCCAGTAGCAGCTAAATCCACTTCTGCTAAAGTTGATAGGGTTTTTAAACAACTACTGCTAAAGTTGTCAGGACCACTAAAGCATTTTGGGGCTCTTGAATTCGTTAGTGGACTCTAAAGCCGTCATGCTAGCAACTTAGGCCCCATTAAATTAGCTAATTCCCAATGGACTCCTATTGGGTGCTCAAGGTTTGTTTGGAATCGGTGCACACAAACAAACTATGCTCTACCAAATTAAACATTCAGAACCAATGAAACCATTGATATTTCCACCCGAGGTCATTTTGATTTTTAAAAAAATGGGACCCATATCCACTATTTCATATTTTATCAAAATATACCGAATAGACGAAAACAAGTTCGGAGGCCTCAACACCCAGAACAAGTGTCTTCCTAGGCTAAAATATACATTCTTGGGCTAACAAAACTAACGAAATTCTAATCCGAAGCAGTTTGATATAAGTTATTTTCCTAGAACAATTTCTAAACTTTGAAAGCTCCCAATCAGAAAAATAGGCTTAAAATCCAAATAACAGCCTGAAAACCAAATCGATTGTCCCGATAAGTCGTAAATGATTAGTAACCGCTCTAAGAAGACATAAAATGCAAAAAATATAAGGAAATGAATAAAATGACAAGGAGGATCTTTACATCATGGAATACAAAATTTAGAATTTTTAACTTTTTTTAAAAATAAAACAATTTTGTAGAATTAGACGACACTAATCCGCTAGTTAGTATTTATCCTAAATTGTACAAATAAAATTAAAATTTTTTAAATTGACAATATTATTAATTATTCATGACACTTTAAAATAAATAATTATTCATGACACTAAAATTCATCTTATGAAGACATCTAGTTTATCCACCACTATGTAAGCTGAGTCATAGCCTAAAATAACTAGTAACAAGCTAACGAGCAGAATGTAGGGATAACAAGAAAGAAATCAATATAAATAGAAGTATGGATATATACATACACACACACACATAAATTGTAGTACAAGAGAAGGATTAAAAAATAAACAAAAAAAATTCCTTCAAAGACCCGGTAAGGTCAATGCTAAAGCCACTACAATAACAAATTAGAGTAAAAAATAATGTTCAAAATATAGATATATTCAGTAATCTCGGGTTACAAAAGACTATATCTGAAACAAATGGAGAAGGATCATGCTCAGCCTTTAGAATGCTCGCTCCATCTCTAAATCAGCAGTTATACTTCAGAATAGCATCAACATTGGTGGCCTGTACATAGATCGGCATTAGGAAAAAGATAAAGATGTGAAGTATGATTACCAATGAAATAGATACTCGGTAGAAATCATCGTCCCACTGAGGTCAAATATAGTAAAAAAATAAATATAATTCAAGAGTGGAAGCAAAGTCAACAGTATTGAGGGTAGAAATACAAATATGTACTAAAGTAGGAAAGTGCAACAAAGGAATTAAATAACTCAAAATATAAGAGAAATTCACTAACTACAACCTAATTGGTCCCCATTAAGCCTAAATGACAATCACGAGAAAATAATTAACCATTCCAAGACCCCCTAAGTCGGTGGGTGCAGACAATAGTAAACTACGATAAAAACATAAATATCTTGTAACTAAACCAATCACAAGTAAACTTATGATACAAAATCCCTGATGAAATATCAAGATATGTATCAAGCTTGAGCTTAAACCAATAGATAATTACGAGAGGGCAAAAATCTGGTTCAAATAGGTTATAGTAGATAATAACAATAGGCCACATAAATTATGTGCAACAGAACTTAGTACAACTTTTAAACTCCTAGTAACAACCGTAACCAAAAAAAAATCCTAACCGTAATCATATATAGATGTTGTAGTCAACCTAGAACTCATAGTAACAATATCGTATCTAGAAGAAAGTGATCCTAGAAGTATCCAACCTCAATCCTTATTGATATCAAACTCAGACAGGAGTTTGTAACTAGTAACCAAACCATAGATGTAATCGGTGTCTGTATTATGCCTGATTTGAAAATAAATATATCAATAAAGCATTTGTTGGACTCAAACTCGAATTAAAATGCATTTACATAAATTAAGAATGACTAACTAACAAGAAGAAAGTCAAGAGTTCCAAGCCTATGTCCAAATCATATGATCAAGAATACAATTTTGGGGTGGATAAGTTCACTAAGGTAGGGTGCGTCCTGAATACTAGTTCAAGAAGGTACGATCAAGGATCGATTGCTACCCTATCCAATTAAAGGAGTAAAAGTAGGCTAGAGGTCAATTCTATGTCAAACCTAAAAAGAGATAGTAGCATAGAGTAGTAGCCAGGAGTCTAACTAAGCCTAAATGAACTTAATGCCATGTATACTAGCTAAAATGGATTATAGGGCTCACTCTGGGGTTCTAATAAATAAACCTATGCAGGAACCTAGCTGAATCTAGTGTAAAGTTACCCATTCCTATCTCTAGGTACTAATAGCACCAATCCTATCAATCAAGGATGATACTACACTATACTAATGTGGAACAGACTTGACATATACAAAAATGGGGCCCTAACCAACAAAATAAGGCATAAAAATACTAAAATGATGCTCGCGCTAAAACTACTTATACAAAACTAGCATAATAGAACACAAATATCATAAACAATCTCAATCTAGAAGTATGGTAAACCTACCCAACCTGGATGCCAGCAAACGCTCACAGAATCCTCAAAACCAAATATTTTCCTTTCAAAGAGTTGTCACGCTATCTAAACAATGATATATACATCAAGAATAGAAAAATTATACACATTTTCCATATAAATAATCTGGTAAGAAATCATAATAAAAATCACATATAGGCCTGCTTGCAAAATTGCCAAATAAAACTGTCAAGCATCCCATGCAACTCTACATCTTATCCACATAAAATTGGATAATTATGAATCCAAAAATAGTGTCAAAAATTATTTCCCAATGAATCTGGAGAGAATAAAACTAATATAGTAAATTACGTGGAAATCGAGGCAATTACTTATGAATTAACAATGCTAAAACACCTGGAAAAGCTATCATGAGTTTAGACTAGCTTCAAACACCCAATTACCCTAATTATTGTGCTTAAAGGAGTCAAGAATTTAGCATTTTTACTTAGACTGTAAGCTAGAAAGTGATTGAAAAGTATACATACATATAACATACTATTGATGGCTTCTTAATTTCCTAAATAATCGTTAAAGCTTTCACCGCTAAATAGCCTAAGCCCGCTAATGTGACATTTCCCAAGTCAGCCACACTATGCAAAACCACTCAAGGGACGATTTACTAACTACCACTCAAGCGCCATGGAGACACCTAAAGAGGCTAGGCCAAGGCTTGTCAAGCTACGCTAAAATGGACCCTAGGTTGCTTAAGCGGCTACATTAGATACTTGGCATTATCCAAGTTTAACTAGTGCCAATGAACTCCAACAGTGTTGGTTCAGAATGGTGTACTCGCAAACAAAGTATCCTACCCCACTAAATATAACATTCTATGCTCAATGACTCCATCTAAATTTCTTTAAGGGTCATTTTGCAAAAAGTTTATCCCACAACCCAAAAAGGCATTTTTTAAAATTCCATACTATACCCAAAAATGATTTAGAAATCCTAGGAACCTAACCAAGGGTCCCCTTTCCTCAAATTTATGTTACAGAGTTTTGAGGCTATTAGAAATTGTATCTAAGACTATTTGCATGAGTTTTGTTGTTGGAGACCTATTTGTAAACTTCATCAGCTCCTAAATAGGGAAATGTCACTATAAAACATAATGAACTACACAATAATCGAACTATCAATACCAACATGTCATGGATGTCCTAGGGTAGAAATAGAAAAATTCTAAATACAAAAAAAGCTCAACAATGAAAATGTCCTAGAAGGTCACTATAATAATGCACATGAATAAAAGAATGCAACATAAACCAATATTATCATACTGACTGAGTACCAAATCACACAAAGCATATACACCTTATTCGGCTATAAAGGAAAGACTTAAGGATATCACCTTTTATGAAAAGTGGTCCCAAAATAGAGGAATCCTTGGTGGACTCGAGATATCCATATTTACTTCCTTGTCTCAAACCATGACTTATAATAATCATCATAACATAGCTACTCCATCCATTAATGGAAAGAAATAAGAGTATAAGAGGATGCTCAGACTCAAAACAGTAAAACAATGCCGTAAAGGGCCAGAATCTCCCTTGATCAAAGAGTGTAACTAGTGGTAAATAGAGTGGATGAAGAATAGACTAGAATCAAACTCGGTCTATATTTTCAAAGTAGTATTTTTAGTTTAAAAGGTCATAATTCAATAATAAGGGTAGTACGACCTCCATTTTAAGGGAAATAATTTATTTAAAAAAAGTATGAATAAATTCCACTTTAGAAATTAACAGTGAAATGAAGGTTTTAGTTGAAATCGTACACTAAATAAGCATGAACGCATCTAAATGTATGCTTTCCCTCACTAGTATCCAAGCAATAGAAAGTAAAGGGATAACTACATGGATTAGAAAACAAAAGATCCAAATAATCCTATTTCGCAATTTGAATTAATTATAATTCATTGCCTCTCTTGCTAAACAGATACAATGTATAACTTCTCTCCTTTATTTTCTCTCTTTCTCTGTCTTCTATTTATTTTCTTTCGTTTTCAGTTTTATTTTTTTTTATTTTTTGTTTTTAGTTTAATTTTTCATTTTCCTTTTATTCTTTTCCATTTTTTATTATTTTTGTTTTTTTCATATGTTTTTATTTAGTTTTTATTCGACTACCTTTTTGTATTTTTTTTCATTCTTGTTTATTTTTTTGCCATTATTCCTCCATATTTTTTGTATTTTTTTCTCATATTTTGTTGTATTTATATTTTATATATTTTTTTTTTATCATACTATATATTTTATATAAATTTATTATTTTTATTTTAATAATTTAGTCGAGAATATGTATAGTTTATCATTCATATTTACATACAAACAAGTATATTGATTAATTGTATTTGATTGAGGCAGAAATATACAATGTGCTTTAAATGAAGATGTATCGTTAGTATTTGTATGTCAAATTTATCATTTATATTTTTGTATAAATATGTATCATTTGCAAATGTATGATTCAAGTTGTATAAACATGAGTCATTTGATACAAATATAACATTTTAATTTGTATAATTTAATAATTCTATGTGGATAGTTTATTGTTTGAATTTGTATAGGATTAATTTGTATCAATAAAATATAATTTGTATCAATATACATAAATACAAGTGTTCGTAGAAAGAAAAATAAAAGTTCTTTTTCAATTGTCCAAAATACAAATGAAACTTTCAACTACAAATGCAAATGAAATTACAAATACAAATACTATATTCGGTCAAATTACAAATAGAAATACAAAATAGTTCTTTAAAAATGTAAGTGCATCGACGAAAATAGCATACATATACAAACAAAATACAATAACAAAATATAAACATAACATTTAGTCAACGATAAAATACAAAGACAAAACAGCTCTTTTAAATACAAGTGCAAATTGTATAATTCTAGTATTAATATTATTTTGTATCATCTGAGACTACCTTATAATTTTTCACTTGTTTAGTACTCTTTATAAATAGTGGCTCTTATACTAGCCTTACTAGGTCTTAGGGGATTCATTTTGTGTATTTTGTTCATTCTTCTGGTTGTAATTCCATTATTGTATATTTCCTCTTATAGTCACTTTAAATTAATATTCAATCATTATCTCTATCACTGTCTGTTGCTTGTTAGCCTTTTACATGACATTGCAGACTATGGTTTTGGCTTACCTAGTGATAAGTTAAAGTAGGTGTCATCATGACCAGAGTTTTAGGATCATGACGAATTGTTAATTGTCAAATCACAAAATTTAAGTTTATTTCGATAATTTAGCCTAAATATTAAATAAGCTAATTGGTGGTCTAATTCTTGCAAAATTGTTTTATTTTTATGAAAAAACTTAAAATGGTTGAACAACATATTTCATGATGTAGTCACCCTCCATGTCATTTTCTGTATTTTCGTATATTTTTTTGCATTTTGAGTCTTTTTAGAGCAGCTACAAAATATTTATTACTTATTAGGATCATTGCTTTAGTTTTTGGACACTTCGAATGGTTTTATGCCCAATTTCCTATTTTGGAGCTTTTGAAGTTAAGAAATTGGTCTTGGATGAAAACTTGTAGTAAATGGTTGCCGATGAGAATTTTAAAAGTTTTGTTAGCTCCAGAATATGAATTTTAGGCTGGGATGATAGGCCTCGAGGCTTCTAACCTTAATTTAGACTATTGGATGGATTTTATAAAAATGACATAGAGAGTGTGGGGACCACTTTTTAAAAAAATTTCCTCAGATAGAAATTTTAATGGTTATGTTGGGTCTGAATGCTGAATTTTGTAGAGCATAGTTCTTTGAAGTGCGTGGAGTTTTAAACAAATTCTGAGCACCCAATCGAAGTCAATTGGACTTTATCAAATTTGTTGGTGCCTAATTTCCTTGGGTGACTTCTTTAGCGACAACTTACGGCTTTATCAATTACCAATTTAGTGGCCCTTGATATCTTTTGTAAACCCTAAGGATTTAGAGGTCATCACGGGCATTAAGTTATTATTCATTTCCTTAAATTCCAGCCATTATTCTAAAGCTTAAAACATCCATTTTCACTTATTGGAGCGTGATTTTAGTGGGATATCCTCCAATTGATATTGGCTTGGGTTTGACGTGGTCATTTCTTGTTAGTTACATTGAATTTTTCTGACCTTATTCTCCATAAATTTCGTGATTTCTTTCTTGTTTTCCCTTGAATCTTGAACCTTATTTGATCCCCAATGTAGACACCATTTATGCTCATCATTCGAGCACACATTTTTTTTCCTCCAAGGGACCTCGTGATAGACACAATATTAGAGTTTTGTTATCAGGCTCTGTGGGCCTATTCTTACCAAATTTTTGCTCTGAATATTTAAATTTTAATATAAGTCTTTTTTTACTCTTATGGACGTCTAGATGATTCTTTTTGTAGGATTATGTCATTCAGAGATCATGGAGAGAAAAATTAAAGTTCGTGAATGGTTTGAGACTGTAGTTTAGCTATGAGGTAGGTTACAGTCTACTTTTCTCTATGAAATGGTGTAATATATTTATTGCATGATAGGTGGGTGCTCTATGTTGGGTTTATAGCTAGTGTATCTTAAATTGACATGTTTATGGGATTTTTGATAGCATTATAAACTAAGCCTTAGGATAGAATACTAGTTACAACTATAGAACGTTGGTAAGCCAGATTATCTATATACATGACTTTAGGTTGACATTAAGGATCCCTTTGTATAGTATCACTTACTGAGTTGGACTATTTTCTTTGATTAGATCCTCCTAGTAGCTTGATGCTCATATTTACCTATGTCCTTGAGTTATAATGTTTTTTATCTAGGTAAAGTGTATATTGTTGGTCCTGAGGCAATAGTTAAGAGACTAGTTGGCCACTAGCTTAGTCCTCTATGCTTTGATAGAGTTGTGACTTAGTTTATTATAGCTTAGGCACGTACTTTTGGGGTACTTACAGAAAATACCCTAGGTATAGCAAAATGAGAGTGGCCCTAGTATAACTTTCAAAATTACTATTCATAGCATATCTTTCTTTTTCTTCTCTCCTTTTGTTTTCTTTTTTCATTTTTTCCCTCTTTTCTTTCTAGCCTACATTTTTCTTTCTCTTTCTTTTTATTTATTTTTCTTTTCCATTTCATTTTTTTCTCTTCTTTCTCTAAACTCTACTTCACTTTCTTCTTCTTTTTCTTTTTCCTTTTTTCTTTATTTTTTTCTTTCAAAATTTTTTTTGGTTGTATTTTATATTGTATAACTTTTTGTATTTTAAAAAATATGGCTACATTGAGTACAAATCATGGATCACGACGAAAATATCATAACCACTCATTGTATTTTACTCACCATTATTTTATTCCTTTTTGCTTTTCCCTTTTTTACATTTTTGTTTACTTTTCAATCTTTTTATATATTTTCATTTTCTTTTCTTCGACTATTTCTTTTCGTTTTTTCTCTCTTCTATCTCTAACTTATACTTCTCTTTCTTCATTTTTTTAGTTTTTTTTATTGTTTTCATTTTCATTATTTGTTTCTTTTTTCCTATTTTTTTTTCATTTCTTTCTTTTCATTTATTTTTCTCTCTCATTTTTTAGCTTCTAATTTTCTTTTGGTTTATTTTAATTTTGATTTTCTTTTTTGCACTCTTTTCTTTCTTAGTTTTGTTCTATTTTATAATTTTATATTTTAAGAAAATATGGCTATGTCTAGTGCATGCTGAATGCTCACCTAATCTCTAATTAACATCTATGCTCGAAGTCAGTGTCAACAAGAATTACATGTACTAGGATCTACCTTACAGAACCGATGCAGAATTTGAGTATGAATATTAAAACATGCGTCACTCATCAGACATTATAGTCATTTGTGCTCAATTAAAAAAACATCATAATAAAGTGCAAATCTATACTAAGATGCAGTTAAAGTTAGCCAGAATAGAAATAATTGACTATTCTATGAAAATGTGGGAATAGAATATAAATAACCCAAAAGTGGAATAAATGTCTATCTATAACCTTATTGAACCCACATGAGTGCATAGTGAAAATAAATCAAACTGAGCCCAATAAGCTGGCTCCCATGGCCTATATGGGTTCATTTCCCTTGTCAGAAGGGCACAAGTTCCTCTTAGTTGCATGTACCAAGGAATTTTTAAGGTCACCAAGGTGATAGCCATCCAAAATATAATGTGTACAACAAAGTCATAGACTCCCAATGTTGACAAACGTAATTTTCAGTGTTTGGCCCCCCGAGACTACACCTTCTTGATGAACTACATAATTTCATTTATGCATATATTAAAATAATTTTGCACATAACACCAAACATTAATCATGGAATATTTTATTAAAGAATTTATGAATTTGGTATCATCATACAAATAGTCTTGCAAGCTATTCCAATTATGCCAGTCCATAACCATTTAACAAATTTGACTCCTATTTTCAGTTTAAAAATCTATAACCATATCCACCAATGGCATTAAAAAATATTTTAATTCTTTTTTCATTTAATTCAATGCAATATTTTGAAATATAGTTAAATTATGTAGAATTCTCATTCAAAACCAAAGTAACAATTCGGGTTGAGTCTAACGTCGTTAACATGAAAAAATTCATCAACTTTATGAAACTCAAGCTAACCAATTCCACCATTATAATACTGCCCAAATCTAGTTCAAAATTCATCATTTAAAAGCATGAATAACCCATCATTTAAGAACACCATAATACAAAGTTAATTTATGCACTAATACCATAATTAAAATAGGGAGTGTACAATATTCCTGAAAATTAAAAGAATCTGCAGAGAATTTGGAGTTTAGAGCCTGGAGTAAAGCGTTCTTTAGAAAACCTTGAGTTTCTTAAATTGGAAAATCTTAGAGGACAATAGCCAGGTTAAAGATTTATAACTAAAAACTAATTGGGTTTTAAAGGTTTTCTATGTCGTTTAACGGTGAAAATGATCAAAAAGCCCTAGCCCCCAAATGAAAAAATAAACTGGTGAATTGTATACAACAACGTGGAAAGCCTTTATTGCGGGGCTTAAGCTGCGCGCCACGACCTTATCGCGGGGTATAGGTAGCATGCCACACCCTTATCATGGAGGTTAACTAGTTGTTGTCCCAGAATGACCTCAAATACTTTTCATAAATTTTTAAACTAACCCAAATCACTCCTTTAACATTTCATATCATGATTCAAGTAAAAAATTTCCATAACACATGTGGGAGGGATAAAAATAAATTAGTCAATATTTATTAGGTCTCATACTAGGTGCCTCTCCTCCCCCCCCCCCCCCCCCCCCCCCCCCCCCCCCACTAAATTTTCTAGTTGATAGTGTGATCATTCATATAAATCTCTAATTCCCTAGCCTATCCTCAGCTAAAACTTTAGAAATGCATGAAAAATTTTCATGTGCATCTATCGATAAACTCATATCATCCATCTAGAAAAGAATGGAGTCAAAGAAAGTACTAGAGGTTCATAGATATAAGGACAAATGACACAGAGTAAAGAATAGATTTTTTTTATCAATTTCATCTAGCCTTGAAAAGATAGTTTTTACCAATCCGCACGACTCTAATAGATACTTAGATTTTGCACCAACATACCTGTAAACTCACAACCTGATTTGTTAGGTCATAATAGAAGCTTCTATAACACACCACTAGGCAATACAACTCGTAGTATGAAATAGCAAGTAACGGACTAATAAAAATGCTAAAGTTAAATACAACATATTCCCAAAACATGGTTAAGTTAGTACAAGAGCTACTAATATGACAAGGTACAAGTATAATATAAAATCAATACAAATACAAAGATGTCTCTGGATATAAATAGAGATCAGTCTAACAATAAGAGGAAGAGAAGGAATGCTCAAACCATCATAAACTCATCCTAAATCTCTAATCCATGGTTTCTTTGCATGATGCATAATTCAACAACGAGAGCTCGATCTATAATTTGTAGGTTGTATAAGTGTAATACAAATACCAATTATATAGTAGTCAATAGGCATTGGCCGACCTAGCTTCAAAGATAATGTACGTATAAATAACATGTAAAAGAATATAAACTATAGGAAACTATACAAGAAATTAAACAAAATAATATAGTAATAAGGATAAACTATCATATTCTAACAATATTTTGGAACTATGATGCAATACCTTTTATCACTAGCAAATATATTAATAAAGAGTAGGAGAAGGATATATATTAGTAATACAAGGTCAAAGGATACATATACAATGTGAACAAATAAGGAAAGAGAAGTATTTATGACAATACCATAAATATACATACACATTTAAAGGACAAATATCAAGGCTAATAACCTGAGGGAAACAACCTAATATCTTGTGGATCATAGACAAGTAAGGGAGAAAATACTAGCATACTCAAACCTTCTAACCAAAGTGAATAATAAATATAATGGAACCTAGCAATATAAAATTTTACCTTAGAAGGAGTAGAGGTTCAGAAACGTAATGACAACCTCAAAAACCTGTCAATAATCATCTTGCCATGAACTAACCATAATATCCAACAATAAAGTAACTTGCTAGTCGAAATAAACAATAATCGAACTAGGCCACCATAAGCTCAAAAGGTGCAAGCAAGCACTAGATAATTAGTAACCTTAGCTTGTATCTATACAACCCCCATAAGATTTATAGATGTATGCACCAAACTATTATACTGGTTATAGATGATATACATGAATTGATTAATGCATGTGTAATCTAGTAACATCAAGTAATTAAGATCCATAACATACCAAGTATATATATCTCCTTCATCTCAATAGCTTGCAAAGGTGGGACACACAATAACCATGCTTCGTTGTCACTGTGTCCTTCGGATGAAGAGAGCTACAGGGGACTCAAGATATCCATATACTGTGCCATGTCCTAAAACTATACTTTCAATAACAATAATAATCAATATACTCTGTCTAGTGTTGGATATATATATATACATATATATATATATATATATATATACATATTCACATACATATAATATGTGCTCAGACTTAAATTTAGACTAAAAGAGTGTAAATCTATAAATCTATTTATAATAGCCCACTAGGTTATTTCGTTAATTTTCATGAATTTTTGATGTTTTTACCCTTCCCACTGAAGCTAGATGTCTTTTATGATTTATTGGGACTGTCAGTTTATTTATCAGGTAGTTTATTTTTGTTTTATACTTATATACCTACTTTTGAGCTATCACTATTAAGGAATAGTCTCAGACTAAAACTCTTGGTAAAAAACCTCTATATTAAATCTGGTGGCACCATTAAGTACATAATAATGATTTTAGGTTGGGAGGGTCCCTTGGATTAGGTCTCGAGACTTTCAATACAATTTTAGGCTATTGGGTAGAATTTAATTATATTAGAACTATGGGTGTGGGACCTATATCTAATCAAAATAATCTTTGATGAAGGTTTGAAAGGTTCTATTAAGTTTAGAATATCGAATTTTGCATGGTAGCATAGTTCGTTTGCTCGCATGGTGTTCTGAATGAAACCCGATCATCCGATTAGAGTCCATTTTGACATAGAAAAATATAGTGCCTGGCTTTCACTGCTGCAACCGCTCAAGTCGGCCATTGATCACTTAAGTGGTGGTTTCTTATGAGAGCAAGATATAACTTTAGAAATTACGATTAATCTACCCATTCACTTAGTCAATGGCCTTATCTCTTAAACTTTGATCAATTTAGAGACACTTCTTACACTGCTTAAAAGAAGGCCAACTTGTCGTGGAGGACCACTTAAGCGGCCGTTTGACTTCATAAGCTGTGACCTCAACGATCTTTTGACTGCTTAAGTGATAACCATTAATATTATATCCCCTTCTTCACCCATTCCCCCTCTAATTTCATAACCTTTTCCTTCTATTTTTATAGCTTAAAGCATAAGAAGTATTGGGAATCACACATTAAAGCTAAGGTAAGTTAACCTAACACTCCTTGGACATTTCTCATTAGTTCCCCAATAATTTCCATACTTTTACGTTGTAAATGCTTAGAATTTATGTATTAAAAATCCTAAGACTATAAGGATTGATGTGGTCCCCAATTTATTCTCCATTTCTGTTAAACTTTTGAGTAGACATTCCTTGTCCTATGAAGGATTTCATGACAAATTCAATTTATGTTTTGTTTATGGGCCATGCAGGACCATTCTTGACTTAAATTTCAATCTAAATATTTTTATAGAAATATTGGTCTAATTTTACTCCTAATGATATGTAATACCTAGAGTTTTTAAAGATCTTGACTGCTCCAAAGATAGGCCATGAATTTAGCTTTCCAATGCATCAAGTCTCATGCTAACTTGATATTATGGTAAAATATTATGCACAATTTTACCAGGAGTCTGTCAGCTTTCAGTGACCATGACTCCCTTAAAGACTCATATACAGACATTACGAGTTGTCACGAGTAGTCGTAGTCACAAAAAAAAAGGTCCCTCATCTTTAGACCAATGATGCCGACCCTACCCTATGATTCGTTACTAGACATGATGAGTCGTATGGAGGAACTCATCATCAAAAAATTATATAACCAAAAACTTAGTCTAGTGTTTGTGAGTAAAGCCTACGACTTGTTATCAGTCCAAATGTGTGATGGAATAGACCTATCACCTGAATAGTGAATGATCCAAGAACTTAGCATCAGACTACGACTCCACCCAATGCCTCATAGTCAGTTGTAATGAGTCGTTAGGTGGTAAGTCATAGTCATAATAGAAGAGTCCCAGGATCCCATGTTACTACTCAGATCATGACTCGTAATTAGTTATGACGAGTAGTAAGGTGAGTCATAACGATTGTGAGTGGTTTTGTCCTACACAATTTTCTTTGACTTTTATGTCTTTTCTCAAATTCATCATTTAACCATATTTCTATCAAGAGAGATAAGAAAAAAGGCTATTTTCCCATCATTCTCAAGCAAACTAGGGTTTATCAAGAGAAATATCCAAAAATTTCTCTAAGGATTCCACCCTCAAGTCTGTGGGAATTCATCAATGGTTCCCTTTGCACCCATTGAGTCCCAAGAACTACATAAATTTACAGTTTGATCCCTTTCCCCATTTGTGGATTTCATGTTAAATATGGAGTTTATAAATTTTCTCTCAAATTGTTTTGATTATAAACCATGAAAATATATTCCCCAATGACAATTACAATTCCATATGTTTGATAATCTCAGTCACCCATACCATGATCGGTGTTGTTATATTGACTACTATTTATGATTTTCTATACCATGTTAGTTTATTCCTTATCATGTTCAGTTGCATTAGTCTGTGCTGGTAGATTATGAACACCTGATACCTAGAAACTCATGCATATATCAGCTTACATGAAATTGATTATCTCAAAATATACATGTATTTTGATTTTTAGAAATATCATGATTTGAGCATATCACTTCTCAGTACATGCATCATTTTAAACTTCAGGGCCAATCAGTTGGGAGTAGTACTTAGCACCAAGTGAACGCAGGGATGACTACTCACCCATCAATTATTCTTGATACCATTAGTAGCAGTCTTTTAGTTCTAGAACAACATCTCAACCATTGGTTATAAGGGGTCATCCATCAGTTTAGGATTGACACCCTAGTCCTTTAGAACATCAAATAAATGGATCCACATCAGCTAGTCTTGGTACCCTTGGCAACATTCTAACACTTATCCAACTAGAGTTACTAGTTAGACACCAATTTTTCTCAGATGAGGGTATGTCGATTGTAGTTTCTCGTACAGTACTTAGTTTAGTTTTATCTCATGTTCAGTTTAGGTTTGCTTGACTAAGTGTTAGTATTCACTATTTAGTATTTTAGTTATTTTAGTGCATATTATACACGGTCTTTCATTCAGTTTACATTTTCATGCATTCATGCTCAATTATACTACTTAGATTTCCCATCTCATTGTCGCTATCCAAAATGAGACCCTGGCCGCAACAGGCATCCTGAACCATGAATGCTCGAGAGTCCCCTTAGCATGAAATCATAAGCATAATCCATACATAAATCAAAGTATGAAAGATATAATTAAATACAATGGAAACTTTAATACAACAGTGCTAACTAAATATGATAATACAATACTTCAAATACCATCTATGAAGCCTCTACTGAATACTAGCTATCTAGACAAGGATAAGGCCCTCTACTAGACTATAAACTAATATAGATAAACATAAAAATAACATGGATTCGTAAGATGTTTGGATCACCTACTCTATCATTACCCAATATGAACAACTTATCTGATGGACTACGGGACCGAATCTCAGAACCTGAAACATAGGGGGTCAATACACAATGTACTGATACGTAGAATAATCCAAAAAATAAAATACTGATATACAATGTAAGTGAGAGCATTTCATAAAAATATGTCATCGTAAAACATTTGAAAAATACATGGACATAATCGATAAGCTTCAAAATATTTCTGTAAATCTTAACTCTTTCTCTTACTTTCGAGCTAGATGGTACACCATATATTTCTACGATCCCATGGGTGATATGTAATCTTTCCTTAACTCGGCGTCCAAGCCCTTAATCCAAGTTTTCCGTAAGGATTGGAGCTCATAAAATAGGTAATACCCCCAAGTGAGCATACTATTGTAGTCCTCCTATTTGATATGTCATAATTATCCTACCATGTAGGATTACATATCATAAGTCACACATCGGTAAAACACTATTTTGGGCTACGAGTTATCTGAACTAAAGACTTCTTTAGGTAACCATCTAACTCTCTTAAGCACAATTTAAGAGTTTTAAAACTATGCTTCATGCTTATAAAACATTCAATGATTATTCTGTTAAGGGAATATCATCATCGTGTATCCTCAAACCCATACTTACAAGTCATTCATATTATATCAAATCCACAGCTCTTTCCATTCAAAAAATACAAATGACCACCAAAAGATTTATCAAATAACAAGAGTGTTTTTATTATCAAAACATCTTACACTTGTGCAAAGACTCTATCAATTCAATACTTTAATACATGATAGTCAATTCCTTTATAACAACCCATACAATTCTTTCAATTATCACATTAAACATTTATACACAAGAAATCACCCTCTGTTCAATTCATAACCAATATTATATCCATAAATAATAGTAAAACATTTTTATCATGCTTCTAAACATACAATTGAACAACCCATAACATGTAAAATAAAGATGTATCACAACAAGAGAGGGGGTTTTGTTATTCATTCTCTCAATCAAACTTTGGAAAACTGAAAGCGTATTTATAAATATAGTTGTAGCTCATTTATTTAAAAAGGGATTAATGACACATGTTTACTTTTATCAAATACAATTTCATAATATATATTAGTTGAAACAATGAAAAAAATCATTTTTGTAAACATGTTTATAAATATTTAAACTTGATAAAAACCATAAAAACTTATTCCCAAGGAGTTTAGGATAGACCCATGTACCTCAAACTCCTTTATTGGTGAATAAAGCTTGAATCCCTAGTTTTCTTGAGGAAGAGTTTGGGTTTGTTCTTGGGGAATAAAAAGGGTTTCTTAATAGCCAATTAGAATGAAAGGGAAATATAATCCCTTTTTTGGTGTTGAAATTTGTGTTATGGATGAATTGAGAAAAAGGGAAAAGACCCAATTGCCCTTGGAAAAATGGAATCAAAATCTGGAAAAATAATGGGGGAAAATGAGTTGGGTGCCGCGGTCTTTGGGCCAGTGGTATAAGCCTTGCGCCATAGGCTCTATCGTAATCACCCCTAGTAGTGCACTGAAGGGTGCGCCACAGGCTTATCCCGATGCTGCTGCTACTACTTTGGACTTCCAAATACGTCCTTACGCTCGTTCAAAAGTTTTGAAACATACACGTGATGTAATTTTGATCTCCCTTAACATGAATTAACATAAAATTAACATTTTGGGGTCAAGAAGTTATATTTAAGACTCCATAAAGTCTATAGGTCTTGAAAATGACTAAGTCCTAGACATTTAGTAAAGTTTTCAAGCCTTAAGCCCCTTATACATGCAACTTAAAGTTGAACAGATCCAAGATTAGCATGAAGTATTACAAAACCATTGGGTTCGATTCTATTCAGATTGAAAAGATAGTTCAACCTTAGCTCAAAAAAGTGGGGTGTTACACTCACATACTCTGTACATTCGATGTATTGACCGCATACTCTTTTTGCACTATATTGTCTTATAATAAAGGTTGGAGTACTGAGTTCCTAGGTCACACATAGTTAGTTTCTATGCCACTCAGTAGTAGTTAGGCTGAGTCATCATCCTTTGAGGATAGATTGTCAGACATTATTTTTAGTGTTTTATGTAATTATAGTCATTTGGAGTTATTAGGTACTTATCCCATCAACTCACTAAGATTTAGAGGCTTTTTAGAAAGTAAGACATGTTTTTAGTTTTTATTAGATGTTCAAACATGTTTATTATTACTCTCAATACCATTTATTATTATATTTCTAGTTTGGCTTCTACATGATATTTTGTTATTTTCTTCAGTAGTCACAGTAGATACCAGACCATGGGTTAGCTTAGGGTTTTTTGAGACTCTAAGTATCGTGTTACAACTAGGGGGTAGTCTTGGGTCTTGAAAAACTTGGTATTAGAGTGCATGTTTTAAAGTCTCCTAGGGTGATTGAAAGTCATCTTTTGTAGAGTTTTATTCATGGGCGTGAAGTACACCATACTTATGGGGTATAGACTACAACACGTTTTAGAAAAATTTCCCTTATTTCATTATTTATGTAGTGTAATGGAGTGTGAGATTTATAGAATTTCCTTTTATAATTTATCCTCTAGACATTTAGATAAAATTCTTCCTAGAAGGAATAACAAAATGAGGAACAGGGACAAGCCAGTACTGCCACTACTTATTTTAGAAGACCCTCTGAATGAATGGGACTCCTATGATAAATTTAGAGTTGCTTTCACACCTTAGAAAAATACATGGATTCTATAATAATGAGTAGATGATTACCCCATCCTATCTGGTAGTTAATATATCAAAAAAAGGATTTGAGACTTCACTTGGATGAACCCCTTCATGTTTTTTGGATCAAAGTATGAGGAGGATCTACAAGAGTATCTAGATTGTGTGAAGAAGGAAACTGTTATCATGGGTGTTACTCTAAATAAGAGTTATAACTTAGCTGCTCACTAATTGCAATGGGTGGCTTACACCTAAATTAAGAAGTGGAAGAAGGAGAGAGTTGTTGATGTAGGATGTTCCCACTTAAGTTGAGGTAATCCAAGGTGCAGTATCCCATTAACCTAAATCATGGCATTATGAATTTTAAGAAATATTTACTAAAGTTTACACAATTGGGAAGGTATGCTCCTAAAATAGTGGTTAATTCTAGGGCTTTCTTGAGCAAGTTTGTATTTGGTGTATCTGAGGATATGGTCAAAGAGTGCACAACTGTGATGTTAATAAGGAAATAGACCTTTCCAGGATGATAGTTCTTTCTCAATAGATTGAGGAAGAGAATATTAAACAAAGGGAAAGAGAGAATAAGAGGGATAGAACTGATAGTTTCAACTTCTCACAGAAGAGGTATAATGGTATGAATCATTCTCAGTTCAACCAATTCAACCCCAGTTCTATCTTCTGTAAAGCCCCAATGCCTAGGTTAAGATAGGACACTAGTGATATACCACTCTTCTCTAATTGCCAGGGTAGCATAAACAGTGGTCACGAGTGAGTACATGGTGGGTAGTGATTCATTTTTTAGGTGTGGTAAGTTAGGCCATAGGATAAGAGAGTTCCTATTAGTTGCACAGAGAGGTACAAATGATTGTCTATAAAATTAGAGAAACTCTTCTTTAGCACTAGCATGGCGCTCTTTTCAATAGGATGCCACTTCTAGTGCAACTATTGGTAAGCTCTAGATCGACTTTATGCCTTTCAAACTCACCAGGATCATGTGGGTTCTCCTAATGTGGTTACTGAAACGTTAAAAGTTTTTCACCTGCATATGTATGCACTGTTAGATCCCAGAGCCACACTTTATTTCATGAATCTTTTGGCGTTTTTCATGAAATCCTAGCAGAGCCCTTTTTCAGTTCTACCCAAATGGATAGTTGTATCATAGCCAGATGAGTATACAAAAATTGCAAGGTAAAAGTATCCTAGAAAGTCACTTTAGGTGATCTTGTAAAGTTGGAGATGACCGATTTTGATGTCATTCTTTATATGTATTGACACCATTCTTGCTATGAATTAGTTCGCTATAGAAACATAATAGTTTAGGTTTAGACCCCTAATAAAACAAGTCTTAGAATGGAAGGTTAGTACATCAGTACCTATAGGTCAATTTTCTCATTCCTCAAGGCAAGAAAATAATTTCCAAAGGGTGTATCTATCATCTCGTTCAAGTCAAGGACTAAAGTTTCAAAATCCTAAGTCTTGAGTCAGTTCCCGTAGTGACTGAATTTCTAGATGTGTTTCTTGAAGATCTTCTCGGGGTTCCTCTCAAGTGGGAAATCGACTTCAAAATAGATCTCTTCCTAGATACCAAACCTATTTCAATTCCATTTTACTTAATAGCTCCAACCAAGACTAAAGAATTTAAATAACAATCGAATGACCTCATAGATAAGGGTTTCAATAGGATTAGTACCTCTCCATATGGTGCTCTAGTTTTAGACATGAGCGAAAAGGGCAGTTTTTTAATAATATGTATCAACTATCGTCAGTTTAACAAAGTCACAATCAAAAATAAGTATCCCATCCCTAGGATTAATGATTTTTCCGACCAAATTAAGGGTTTAAATTACTTTTTAAAAATAGACCTCAAGCCTTAATATCATCAGCTCAGAGTTAGAGAATGTGACATTTCGAGAACAACTTTCCAAGCTCGGTATAGTCACTTTTAGTTTATATTTATGTCTTTTGGACTTGATGAATAGAGTTTTCAAATAGTACTTTGACATATTCATTATAGTCTTCATAGATGACATCTTTGTCTTTTCCCGTAGTTAAGATAAACAGGTAGACCATTTGAGGATTATTTTCTATACCCTTAATGATCACCAGTTATTTGCTAAGTTCCACAAAAGTGAATTTGGGTTGTAATTAGTATCTTTCCTCGGCCATATTATTTCTAGTGAAGGTATTTGTTGATTCTCAAATGACCAAAGTAATAAGGAACTTTCCTAGACCTATATCTCCATAAGATATCTAGAGTTTCTTAGGTATAGCCAGTTACTATAGGCAATTTGTCAAAAGATTTTCCTCTATTTACTCTGCCATGTCAAAACTGATACAGAAGAAAGTTAAATTTCAATGGTCCTATTCTTCCAAGAAGAGTTTTTAGGAGTTGAAGAGTGAAGTTACTTCCACTCTAGTTTTGAATTTCCTAGAGGGTTCAGCTGGTTTCGTAGGATATTATAATGCTTCCCGAGTTGGTCTTGGTTGTTTTTGATGAAGTAAGGCAATGTTATAGCCTATTCCTCTTTACATAATAAACCCCATAAGAATAATTACATGACTCATGATCTTGAGTTTGTAGCAGGTGTTTTTGTTTAATTATAACAAGATTCTTCAATAAGTGTTCGCGCAGAAAGATTTAAATCTTTATCAAATAAAGTGGTTATAATTGTTGAAGAACTATGATATTAGTGTTTTGTATCGCCCGGGTAAGGCCGATGTAGTGACAGGTTATCTATGGGAAGCGTTACTTATATTGAGGATGATAAGAAGGATTAAGTCGTGAGGTTCATCAGCTTGCTAGATTGGGGTTTAGTGGTTGATTTGGCCGAAGGTAGTGTATGGATTCAGAATGGTTAAGAATATTCTTTGGTTTCTGAAGTAAAGGAAAAGCCTAATAGATATCCTAGTCTTCTTAAGTTGTAGGTAGTTTAGAATAAAAAAGTTGAGGTTTCATTACAGGGTTGCCTTGTATGAGTCGTCAGCATGATTCTATTTTGGTTGTTGTAGAAAAAATGACTAAGTCAACCTATTCTCTACCATTCCATACCAAATATTCAATAGAAGATTATGCTAGACTCTATCTCAGGGATTTGGTGAAGTTACATGGTGTTCTGTTGACCATTATTTCAGATAGAGGTACCGATTTCACATCTAATTTTTGGAAGGCTTTTCAGAAGGGTCTTGGTACCCATGTTTATCCTAGGACAACCTTTCATCATCATAAAAATGGCCAGAAAAAGAGGACCATTCAAACATTAGAGGATATGTTGAGGGCATGTGCGCTTAATTTCTAAGGTAGTTGGGATAATCACTTACCGTTGATTAAGTTTTCTTACAATAACAATTATCACTTAATTATATAGATTGCTCCATTTGAGGCTCTATAGGTAGGAGGTATAGATCTCATATTGTTTAATTAGAGTTTGGTGAGGTTGCTTTGATAGGACCAGATTCAATGCATGAGGTGATCGAGAAAGTTCCTCTAATTAGAGAGAGATTTAAAATAGCCCAGTCATAAAAAATCCTATGCAAATATGAGGAAGAGGGATATTGAGTTTTATGTTGGCGATTTTATTTACCTAAAAAATTAACCCATGAAGAGGGTGAAGAGGTTCAGTAAGAAATGGAATCTTTGACCCTTCTATGGTAAGCCATATAAGATTTTGAGTCATTTTAATAAAGTAGCATATCAGTCGAACTTTCCTACATATCTATCATCAGTGCATCAAGTCTTCCTTGTTTCCTTGTTGAAGAAGTGCATTGGTGACACAACATCAGCAGTCTCTTTAGAATGTGTGGTTGTGGAAGATAGCTTCTCTTACGAAAAAGTCCCAGTTGAGATCCTTGATCACCAAATTCCTAAGTTGAGGAATAAAGAGGTCGCCTTAGTAAAGGTTTTGTGGAGGAATCAGTCAGTTGAGGGAACTACTTAGGAAGCAGAGGCTCATATGCGATCCAAGTACCCCTATCTCTTTTATTTGAACCCATACCAAGCTTAAGTTAATAATTTTCTTCACTATTTAGTTAATTAATTCTTTCATTTCTATCTCATCTAACCAGCCATCCTCCTGTCATAACATTCGTTTATGAGTCAAATTTAGTCCATACACCAATAACAGATTCAGATGTTATGTCATGATTAAATTCATAAGTTTCAAGTGCATGATTTTAGTTTTTCCTAGTATTCTATTCTAAATCATACAATGTCATTGGGGTATGAACGATCCAAAGGGTTATCATACCCCAAGTTTTTCAAGCTCTAGATCCTTCAAAAGATAGGCCATGAAGTTAGCTTTAAAATGCCACAAGTCTTTCCTTAATCTGATATTGTGGCAAAAAGTTGTGAACAATTTTTGTAGGATTCTGTTAGCGCCAGTTACCACAACTTACTTAAAAACTAATAACTAGACCTTACAAGTTGTTATGAGTAGTCGTAGTCCCAATAGAAATGTCCCTAACCTTCAACATATTGATGATGACCCTACCGTATGACTCATTATGAGTTGTAAGGACGAACTCGTTATCATAATAGTGTGAAGCCAAGAACACAATCCAGTGGTCACAGGTACAACACGTGACTCATTATTTGACCTTATGAGTTATGGTGTCGACTCCTCACCTGAAAAGTAAATGATCCAAGAACCAAGCCTCACACTACGACTCCACCCAATGACTCGTAATAAGTCGTAATGAGTCATTAAGTGGTGAGTCATAGTCATAAAAGAATAATACCAGGATCCCAAGATCTTAGCTTACGACTCAAACAAAGAATCCTAATCAGTTGTAATGAGTCGTGAGGTGAGTTGTAATGACTGGGAGAAGTTTTTTCCTGCACGATTTTCAGACACTTATATGTCTTTTCCCACTTTCTTAATAGCCAAACCCATGCTGTTTGGGATTCATAATGGGTGGTGTAAAATACCCAAAATTCCCAAATTCATCATTTAACCTTATTTCTACCAAGAGAGATTAAAAGTGGTGATTTTCTCACATTTCTCAAGCAAACTAGGGGTTTTAAGGGAGAGATCAAATCTATGAAGTTCTCCAAGGATTTAACTCTCATGTATATGGGATTTCATTAATGGGTCTCTTTCTACCCATTGAGTCCCAAGAACTCCATAAGTTTAAAGTTTGTGCCCTTTACCCCTTTTGTGGAATTTCATGTCAAATATGGATTTTATCAATTTTTTGTCAAAATGTTTCGAATATAAACCATGAAAATATGTTACCCCATGAGAATTAAATTTCCATATGTTTTATAAGAGAATTAAATTTCCATATGTTTTATAACCTTAGTCACCCATACCATGATCAGTGTTATTATACTGGCTAATATTTATGATTTTTAATACCATGATTAGTTTATTCCTTATCATGCTTAGTTGCATTAGTCTATGCTGGTGGGTTATGAAAACCCAATACCTAGGAAATCATGCCTATATCAACTTACATAAAATTAATTATCTTAGAATGTAAATGTATTGTGATTTCCAAAAATACCATGATTTGAGAATATCATTTCGAAGTACATGCAGCACTTTATACTTCAGTGGAATTCAATTGGGTATAGTACTTAGCATCGAGTGAATGTAGGAATAACAGCTCATAGGTCAGTTAGGATTGAGACTATTAGTAGCAGTCCTTGAGTTCTAGAACTATGTCTCTATCGTAGGTTATAAGGGTAACCTGTTAGTTTAGGATTGACACAATATTCCTCCCGGACATCAAATTAGTAGATCCACACTAGCCGGTGTTGGTACCCTTGGCATGGTACTAACACCTATCCAACTAGTGTTACTAGTTTTCTTGATTTTGCTCAGATTGGGGTATGTCATTGTAGTTAAATTCCACAGTCCTCATTTTAGTTTCATTTTATGTTCAGTTCAAGTTGCTTAACCAAGTGTTAAGTATACAATATTTAGTATTTCAGTTATTTCAGTGCATGTTTTACTTGGTCTTGCATTCAGTTTATATGTTCATGCATTCATGCTAAATTATACCAGTTAGCTTTCCCATATCTCGTGCTCAGTATATTCAAAGTACTGATCACACTCTCTTTTGCGTATATTTTATCTTTTAATATAGGTTCATACACTCAGTTCCTAGATCGCACATAATCAATTTCTGTGCCACTCAAAAACAATTGTGGTGAGTCATAATCCTTTGAGGACTGATTAGCAGACATTATTTTCAGAGTTTTCTTTAATTACAATCAGTAGAAGTAAGTTGGGGGATTGTACTATCAACTCCCCATGATGAGGTTTTTCAAATAGTTAGACATGTTTTTAGTTTTTATCAGATGTTCAAACATTTTTAGTATTATCAGTGCCATTTATTGTCATATTTCTAGTTTATCTTCCACGTTATATTTTGTTATTTTCTTTTGTGCTCACAATAGGTACTAAACCATAGGTTCAATTGGGGTCACTTGTGACTCTAAGAACCGTATTACGACTAGGGGTAGTCTTAGGCCATGCCATTATATGAGTTTAAAATTTTTTTTAGCTTCATGGTATTTCAGGATCATGGAGCACAGAAAATTAATTTGTGGATGATTCAAAAATTGTTTTTCAACATTGAGGTAGGATTTTGTCTATTTTTCTTCATGAGATGATGTATAGTGTTGTAATACCCCAAGTTTTCAATCCCTAGACCCGTAAAAGGATAGGCCATTAAATTAACCATCCAATGCCACAAGTCTCTCCTTAATCTAATACCGCGTTAAAAAGTTATACCAAATTGGCTGAAAAGCTACTAAATTCTAGGGACAACGACTCTGGTAACGACCCATTACCAATCATTATTCGTTGCCACTCCAATGAGGGCCTCAAATTTTTTTTCCCAGTTACAACGAGTCTAGTTCATAACTCGTTATAAGACATAACGAGTCATGGCATGTACCCCTTGCCACACCAATAAGAAGTCAAGAAATCGTGTCTCAAATTACGACTACTCCTATTGGCTCGTGATAAGATCTAATGAGTGGTTGGGAGTATTTGTGGTTGTAACTCCTTGAGAGTACACCGTGAGTGTCGCACGGTGCTTATAGTCGCAAAGGACCATAATCTAACCCATGAGCTAGTACCTACTGTGAGCAATGAATGATAATAATAAAATAAAATGTGCAGAATATCTGAATAGGCCTTAAGGTTTTAAATACTAAAAGATTTTTGAATCATGAATATGGAAAACAACTGTCTAAATATGACTGTCTGAAATTGATAAGGTATAAAAGGCTGACTGACTGTCTGAAGTGTTTGAAAGCCTCTAAAACAGACTAAATAAGAGTTGATGGAACACGCCCTTACTAAGTTCAACTAACTACTGAACTAAAAGAATGAAAATAAATATAGTTTATCCTAGAAATATGAGAAATCACCACTGCTACGACTGATAATCTGGAAGGTATATGCGCAATCCGGGAACTGGGCATCCGATCCTATGATATAATACATTATAGCACATGAAAAGAGTATGCGATCAATACTTTGAATGTACTGGTATGCTAAATCAGGTAGGCTGATATGCATGGTTTCATGTACAAGAGTAATAGCTGACTGAATGAATATCATGAAATACTGAATAGACTGCATGTAATCTGTAAATAATGAGAATGTATGACCAAGCATAAAACTTATTCTGAATATAATCTGTAAACTGAAATACTGAAATTTTATAACAAGATAACTGATATGTTTATGCTACGGTCAATACAATCTTAAACTGAGACTGTGGGAGATATCATCTAATCAACATTCCCCAATGAGCAAATTGGGATCCAACCTGTGACCCTAGTTGGAATGGTGCCAGTACCATGCCAAGGGTATTATCACTGGATGCCTGGATCCACTAGTATACTGTCCCGATGGACTAAGGGTGTCAAGCCTAAACTGAGGGGTGACCCCTGGGACGTAGTCAAGTCTATACTAATGGGTGACTCCTTCCTAACGGGGAAGTCATCATCCCAGCACTCGCTCGGTGCTAACTCCTACTCCAAACTGAACTGACTCAGAATACTGAACTTTTCTAATTTAAATTGATCATGATGACTGACTGAACTGATAATGCTCATAATATGTCTGAATCTAATCTAAAGATATTGTGACTAAGTAAATAGCTTAATTTTTTGGGTAATCATAACCCCTAGGACTCGATAACAATTATAACAAAATAGTACTATAACTTGGGAACATACTATGATAACATTTATTAAAATCCATTCTTGTATGCATTTCATCAAACACTTGGTTTGTATAGTGTAAACTAAGCATGGAAATAATTTAAAGCTTGTAATAATAATATGATTTCAACATCAACATCACTAATAATGAATAAAATCAGCGAATAACATAATTAACATGTGTGGGATTTAATAACATCGACAATTTCATGTAAACATGGTATGGAATCAAGATTCATGGAGACTCATGGTTAAAATCATAATTTAAGATCACAATTACATGTAAAGATCATAAATTTGAATTTAAAATTTGAACGTGGTCTCCATGGTGAAAGGGACCCATGGATGAACATTTAACATACCTTGATTTCTAAATTTGTGAGGATTGATGGTGAATTCTTGAGATTTGACCTTGAATCTTGAAGGCTACGGTTTTGTTCTTGAAAAGGGGCTACTTTAATTTGAGAGAATTGTGAAATATTGAGAAAATA
The DNA here is from genome assembly GCF_002878395.1 of Capsicum annuum. NCBI lineage: Eukaryota > Viridiplantae > Streptophyta > Magnoliopsida > Solanales > Solanaceae > Capsicum > Capsicum annuum. Next base: position 25,387,668 of record NC_061114.1, read on the forward strand.
ATGCTTTATTGGGACTTAAATATTGTGTTTGGACTAAGTGAGGTGAAGGAAAAGGACTTAATGCCCTTGGAATTTAAAAACTCAAAACTGAACTGAAAATCCTAATTTTGACCTCTAACGCGATGCGGTGCCAATCGCGGTGCCGTTATGGATAAGGGTAGATTCCCATTTTTCAAAATGGCGTAATACGGTGAAATCACATTGCGCCACTCAAAAAGTGAAATTCCAAACTGGAATTTTAGCCCGAAGCAGTAGCATCGTGGTGCCTCACTGAACTCAAATTTTACCCTTGGCCCGATATAGTGAAATCGCGTTAGGTTCACTGGATAAGGGACGAACGCTATTTTGACCATCACCAAAACACAATGAAATCGCATCGCCTCACTGGTAAAATTTTGAGTGCCATTCTTGGGGTCACCGTGATGTGGTGCTACTCATTTTGAGACACTATCTTCACTAAAAGTTCTATAACTTCTCACCACGATATCGAATTTAGGCAATATTAGTATCGTTGGAAAGCTATCTCAATTTACTATAGTTTGGTAGGTATTGAGATGGAAAATTCTACATGTATTAAGACTTATTCACATTTAAAGTTGATCCTTGACATACTAGAAGCTAAATGGAAATAAGAAAAATATGGTGTATTACAATATCTCCCCCTTTTGGGAACGTTTGTCCTCGAATGAGATTAATTATGCTAAGACACTGATGTATTTATGATACATTCTGAATATATGTGACAAAAATATGATTACATGACTAATCCTAAAGCATAACAAATGACTGAACTGATTCTATAAATGCATAACTGACATGAGAACGATATGCAGCTGAAACTGATCATGGAAAACAAAAATTCTAAGAATATTGTTACCTTAAGCTAAATGTTAGTTTGTGGAGAAAATATGAGTGTACTTGGTCCTCATATCTGATTCTTCTTCCCAAGTGGCTCCCTCAATGGACTGATTCCGCCAAATAACCTTGACCAGGGGAAATTCTTTGTTCCTTAGTCTACGAATCTAAAAATCTAAGATCTCAACTGGAATTTCTTCATAAAAAGGTTATTCAAAACATATACGCTTTCTAAGGGAACAATTACAGCTGGGTTACCAATACACTTCTCCAATAAAGATATATGGAACACTAGGTGCACTGAAGTTATGTCTACGGGCAACTCATGCACATAAGCCACCTTTCCAAAATAGCTCAAAATTTTGTAAGGACCAACATATCGGGGACTAAGCATCTCCTTCATACCAAACCTCTTCACTCTTTTTATGGAAGAGATATTAAGATATATGAAATCTCTAATCTCAAAATCAAGATCCTTTCTCCTCATATCTGTCTAAGATTTCTGTCGGCTTTAGGCTTCCTTAAGCCTCTCCCAAATTAGCTGAACTTTCTCCAAAGAATCAAACACTAAGTCAGGCCCTATCAAAACGGTTTTACCTACCTCAAGCCAACCAATCGAAGACCTACATCTCCTTCCATAAAGAGCCTCAAATGGAGCCATTTGAATACTTGAATGATAGCTATTACTATATGCGAATTTGATCAAAGAAAAGTGGTCATCCCAATTTCTCATAAAGTTAAAAACGCACGCTCTCAACTTTTCCTCAAGGGTCTGAATGGTCCTCTCTTCTTGACCATTTTTTTGAGGGTAAAAGGTTGTACTGAGGTGAACTTGGGTACCAAGACCCTTCTGGAAATCTTTCCAAAAATGAGAGGTAAACTGGGTACCTATGTCAGAGATGATAAATAGTGGAACACAGTGCAACCTAACCAACTCTCTAATAGAAAGCTTAGCATAGTCTTCGGCTGAATAAAAAGTATGGACCAGAAAGAATGGGATGATTTGGTCATCCTATCTATAATGACCTAAATCAAATCATGCTGATGACGAGAACAAGGTAAACCTATCACAAAATCTATGTTCACTACTTCCCACTTCCAAGTGGGAATACTGAACTCTTGCATAGACCCACTAGGCTTCTGATGCTCAATCTTAACCTGTTGACAAGTAGAGCACTTAGCTATAAACTCTTTAATATCCCTTTTCATCCCATTCCACAAATAGACTTCCCAAAAGTTGCGGTACATCAACAAATGGCACACACAATCTACCCTGGCAACGTAACACACCATCTCCTTCTTGGGAGAAAACCTCTACTTTCAGATCTCTGACTGACTCTTTCAACTTAACCATACTGGGATCCCTATCCTGTTTCTCTTTCACTTCGGCAACCAAGGAAGAATTAGAACTACTATGCACCCATACACTACCCTCGGTTGAGCAAACCAAACGAACACCTAACCTATCAAGCTGATGAACTTCCTGAACTAACTTCTTCTTTTCATTCTCAACATGAGCAACACTACTAATAAATAATCTACTTAAGGCATCTGCCACTATATTGGCCTTGCTCGAGTGATACAAAACACTCATATAATAATTTTTTAATAATTCTAACCATCTCCTCTAATACAGACTTAGATCCTTCTAAAAAAACACACACTTTAACCTGTTGTGATCTATGAACATATCAATATGCACCCCATACAAATAGTATCTCCAAATCTGTAAGGCAAACACAACAGCTTCTAACTTAAGATCGTGGGTAGGATAATTCTTTTTATAGTGCTTAAGCTGTCTTGAGGAATAGGCCACAAATTTAGCCCTCTACATCAAAATACACCCTAAACCAACTCTAGAAGCATCATAGTACACAACAAACCCATTTGAACCATCTGGTCACGTCAAAATTGGGGTTGTGGTGATTCGACTCTTCAGCTTCTAAGACCTCTTCTCATTAGAATATGACCACTAAAACTTAACTTTCTTCTGAGTCAACCTAGACATGGGGGATGCAATAGATGAGAACCCTTCACAAACCAATGGTAATAGCCAGCCAAGCCCAAGAAACTCTTTATATCTAATGGAGAGATATGTCTGGGCCAATTTCTCACCACTTTAGTCTTTTGAGGATCAACTCTAATTCCATTACCAAAGATAATATGGTCAAGAAAAGCTACTGATCTTAGCCAAAATTTGCACTTACTGAATATGGCGAACAACTAATGTGCTCTAAGTGTATACAATATATTCTGAGGTGGTTTGCATGATCATTTTCATTACGGGAAGAGAAAAGAATGTTATAAATGAAGTCTATGACAAACATGTCCAAGTAATGCTTGAACACTTGGTTCATCAAGTTGATGAAGGTTGATGGGGCATTTGTGAGACCAAAGGACATGACAAGAAATTTGAAGTAAGCATACCGAGTTTTGAAAGCTATTTTTAGAGTGTCACATCTCTAACTCTGAGTTGATGATAGCCGAATCTAAGGACTATCTTTGAAAAATAACTGGCACCCTGAAGTTGGTCGAACAAGTTGTCAATTATGGGTAGTGGATATTTATTTTTGATTGTGACTTTGTTCAACTGACGGTAGTAAATACACATTCTAAGAGAACTAACTTCTTATCCTCGAACTAAACTGGTACATTTCACGAGGAAATATTGGGCTTGATTAATCCTTTATCTAGGAGATCTTCAACTGTTCTTTCAATTCTTTGAGTTTAGTTAGAGCTATTCTATTTGGCGGGATAGAAATAGGCCGAGTATCTGGAAGAAAGTCTATTTCAAAGTCAATTTCCCTTTCAGGAGGGACCCAAGAAGATCTTCAGGGAACACATCTAGAAATTCCCTCACTACATAAACTGACTCAAGATTTGGAGTCTCAAAATTAGAATCCTTGACTCGAACAAGATGATAAATACACCATTTGGAAATCATCTTCTTTGCTCTATAGTATGAAATAAGCTGAGCCCTAAGCGCTATAGTACTAACCCTCTATTCAAGGAATGGTTAATTTGGGAACTGAAAGTGAACTATTCAGTTTCAACAATCAACTAAAGCATAGCATGAGTGGAGCCAATATATGCCAAGTATGATGTCAAAAATTGTCATCTGTAACTCCACAAGATTAACTGAGGTTACTTTCTGAGACATTGTAACCGGGAAGTTCCTGTATACACGGCAGGATACAATAAAGACACCTACTTGGGTAGTAACTCAGAAAGAGTCTACTAAGATTTTGGGACTGACTCCGAAATTGATGGCTATATAAGGGGTTACAAAAAAAAAGAGAAGCTCCAGGGACTAGTAAAGCATAAAAATGTAAATGAAAGACTTGTAACATACCAGTAACTACATCAGGAGAACTTTCCTGATAATGTCGATACTGAAGTTCATAGAGCCTGTTCTGATACTGACCACTAGTAGCGCTGGAAACAGTGCCCTGCTGAGTCGGGCGGCCAGCTGGAATGGATGACTAATGGGACTAGCCCTACTGGTGAAAATCCCTTCTTTTATGAGCAACTACCCGACACTCCTAAATTCGATGGCCTGACTTTTCACACCCAAAACGTACATCACTGCCAGATCTACAGTCACCCTGATTGTTTTTACGGCATTTCTGGAAAAGAGAATTTGTACGACCACTTTTTACACTGCCTTGGGACTTAAGGCCTGGCGCTCTATCACTATTATCATTTCTAAATCTGTGTTCTGGGGCACTAGCTTTAGATGGAGCTGGGACTGAAATATTTTTACGGAACTGAGGACGATTAACACCTTCTGACTTTGGCTGAATAAAATTAAAGCTACCTGTTCTAGCTCTCTTGTTCTCTCTCTCCTTCTTCTTATTCTTCTTATCCTTAATTTGTTAAGCATGGAGCACAAGCCTAGATATTTCATCTCCTTAATTAACATCACAGTCTTGCACTCATTGACCACACTGTCAGATACCCCAAACATGAACTTGCTCATCTTAGACCTTCTATCTGACATACCCGATTTTTAACTAATGTCAAAATGAACACGACATTATGGACTCAAACTGAATTAATTTTGTACAGAGTAGCCACCTAATTTTTAAGGAAAATTAGAAAACCTATTTATTTATTAACAAGTATGACTTTATTTAATTTACAAACCAAATTATATTCTAAGGGTTCAAATTATTCTGAAGGAAAATGATTAAGCATCCTTCAGAATCCACAAATGTGGTTCCCGACCAGACTTAAATTTATTAAAAGATAAAGGAAAAAATTAGTGTTTTTAATTACAAATATATGCATTAAATAATACAATACGTATGCTGTCATAAAATATATAAACAAAAGTACATTAGTGTATGTGTATAAAGAATAGACTAAATCAAATAGAGAAAGCTTGTTTTAAAGAAAAGACTACGTAATATTTTTAGTGTAAAAAGTGTGAATTATTTTATTAAATATCTAAATCAATTTTAATATAAATATAAATGACCTAAATTTGCCTAACGTGCGATGAGAATCGCGTAAAAAATAAAAAATATTAGAAAAATTATATTAATGAAAAACTATGCAGTATCTTTCAATATATAAGTATGATTTAATTGAGTATCTAAATTAATTTATTTTTTAATATAAATATTAACGACCTAAATTTGCCTATATGCGCAGTGAATATTCATATAAATGAATTCCCGCCCAACGCCCAAAAAATAAAATTTTCACTATAATTGGTATTTTGTACAAGTGTAAAAATATAAAAAAATGCAAACACAATTTAAACTCTTGTCATTTCTGCCAAGTATTCTCAATAGCCTGTATAAACACTTGTAAATAAAAATGTTAGTAACAAATAAATAATTATCAAAATAAATTGAAAACATATGTGTGCATACATGTATAAAAAATATATTTTTCATTAAAAATGGGCTCAATTTAGATTTTAAATACGACATGGCTACGAAGTGATTGCTAATTTATTAGCTGTCCTAAATCATCTTTCCAAGATATGAATCATAAAACTTTTTTTTTGTTATAAAAATTTCATCATCGCCCAAATTTATTTATTTTATTACATATTTATATCACGCAATTTCCGTCTTTTATTTGTGCAGGCATCGAAAATCGACGGAAATTTTTGTTCATCGACCAATTAAAATTGCATCCATTCATATAAAATTAATAACACAGTGAAGGAGCAAAAAATGATAAAATAACCTTCCAAGATAGTAAACACCACAAACCTACATCAAATTGACATAGTTGCAAAAAAAAAATACAAAACTGTGAGTACTGATGCAATTCTCTCAGAATGAAAATAACATGTAAGAAACTATGATAATCCAAAACAAAAATAACATTAAAAGTCAAACTAAACAGAAAACAACCTAAAATTTGAAACACTTAATGATCAAAAGCCAGAACAACACAAAGGTCACTTTAAAAATGGTAAAAAATAATAATATAATTAAAAAGGATGAAGTGATAACATGAAATTTAGATAAAATAATATACTAAAGAAAACAAAGAAAAATAATTCCTCTTTTTTTTTTTTTTCAAATCAGTAGAAAGTAGAAACAATGTATAGTGAGATTAAAACGGAGAATCCAAAGTCACCAAAAAATTTATGACTAAAGAACTTAAAAGATGTGGGAAAAAAAAAATTCAAAAACAAAGAATGAAATAATGAAAAATCAGTATGTAGATATGTAAAAAATATGAGAATATAGATATGTGGAGTTTGAAATAATAAAGAGTTGGGATGAAGAAAAATAGTGGATATCCTAGGAGCAAGAATAAAATTTTTACAACAAAGATATAGAAATTTATGTGAAAAATATAGAGAAGAAATAAAAATGGAAAAAAACATTAATAAGAAATTTAGCATGTTGCAAAGATGAAATAACACCTCAATTTGGATGTGAAGAAAAATATTATAAGAAAAGAAAAAGTCATAAGAAATATAAGAAATACAAAAAATCAAGAAAAAGATATTATGTAAAAAATTATAAATATAAAAGACCATATAGGAAAAAAAAATATATAAAAGAATGTACTTGTTATAATTGTGGAAAACTAAGACATTTAGCTAGAGATTGTAAAATGCCTAAAAATAAAAAAAACAAAAAATAAATATCAGAAATAAAAATAGAAAATACAGAATATATCCAGATAGATTATATAGATTACGAATTAGAAAGTGAAGATAGTATATATGAAATTTCAGAGAATGAAACAGATAATGAAATAGATAGTGATGTAGATGAATCAAATGACTGAAGAAGATATAAAAATGAACCAAATGACTGAAGAAGATATAAAAATAATAATAATAAAGGAAGAATATTTAAATAAAGAAAGAACTGATCAAAAAATAATATTTGATGAAATAAAAGGAAAATAGTTAGACTTATGTGTCGAAAAAATATTTAAAATACCAACAATAAATAATATATTTAGTAGAAAAAAGGAAGAATACTGCGTAATAAGTCAAAAAGAACATGTAATAGACTGTAGCTATGCAAAAGTAAGAGCTAGTATACCACTAGTAACGAAAAGACTAATTAATAAAAAAATAAACGACATAAAAAGCAAAGACCCAATAAAATATGTATACCTTGGAGGAACAGAGATATTACTAAAAGCATGTTTTAGAGAAGAATTAGATACACCAATAGAATTATATTTAGCAGATGATAGAATTATAAAACCTTTAGAAAAAAGTATAATAACTGCTATAAAAGAAATTTAATATACCAAAAATTTAAATTTTTAATAAGTGCAAATTATTCAGTAGCAATAACAGATAAAAATATAGATAAATTATTAATATTATATTAGAAAATATCAGGAATAGAACTAACCCCAGGAAGTAAAATATTTACAGTAAGATATAAAAACCTATATGTATTAACAACAAAACATAAAATTATAGGAAAAAATAAAATTAATAAAATACAAATAGAAAGTCCTTTTGAACAATTCGTAAAAACAATTGATAAAAATGGTTATAGTTACAAAAATATAGACATAGAAGAAGATTTAGAAATACTAAATGATAGAATAAGTACATCAAAATAAATAGCTCATGAAAAACCAGAATCATAAAGCTCATCAAAAAGAAAAAATTATGAAACAACTTCAATAGTTAATTTAAACCAATATTACATAACAGGGAATATAAATGAAAACGAATATTTAATACTCTTAAACATAGGATAAGAAGAAAATTATATAGCAAAATATCTAGTAAAAAATGAAGAAATAAAATCTAATAGTAATATATGACCAGATCTACCAAGGAGTCTAATAAACATTAAAGATACGGCAGAAAAAGAAATAATAATAGGAGTTAGAAAAATAAAAAGAAAATTTGAAATAAAAGAAAAAATGCAAAAACCAGATATAATATTAGGAATAAAATGGTTAGAACAAGTAAAACCATACAATATAGAACATACACAATTATCTATAAAATATAATAAAGAAAGATTATTCATAAAAAGAGCTTTAACATGATATGAAAATATATGTACTTGTAAAAATAATAGTAGAAGGATATTATAATAGATATTATACACCTATGATAGATACTAGAGCAGAAGCAAACATATGTAGATACAACTGTTTACCAGAAGGTAAATGGGATAATTTAAAAGTACCAATAGTAGTCAAAGGATTTAATAATGAAGGAATCTTAATTACATATAAAGCTAAGAATGTAAAAATACAGATATGGGATAAAATAATAACGATAGAAGAAATCTATAATTATGAACTAACATCGAAAGATATGCTTTTAGAAATGCAATTTTTAGATAAATTATACCCACATATAATAACTAAAATAGATTGGTGGTTTATAACACCATGTAAACAAAAAGTAAGAGCAAAAAGAGTTATTAATAAAATAAGAAAGAAAACTGATTGGATAAAAGGAAGTGAAAATATTACACAAAAGTTTAGAAAATATAAAAAATACAGAAGACATAGTAGAACTAGTAGTATTTTCGATAAATAAAATAGAAATAACTGTATTTTCAATAGATAAAGTAGAAATAATAAAGAAAAATTAAGACAATTATGTAGTGAAGATCCATTAAAAGGATGGGAAAAACATGAAACTACTATAAAAATTGAATTAATAGATAAAAATAGCATAATAACTCAAAAACCATTAACATATAATTTTGAAGATTTAAAAGAATTTAAAATGCATATAGATGAATTATTAGAAAAACAATATACACTAAAAAGTATTAGTAAACACAATAGTCCAGCATTTATAGTAAATAAACATAATGAACAAAAAAGAGGAAAAAGTAGAATGGTTATTGACTATAGAAATTTAAATGCAAAAACTATGACATACAATATCCAATACCAAATAAGATATTAAAAATAAGACAAATACAAGGATATAACTACTTCAGTAAATTTGACTGTAAATCGGGATTTTACTACTTAAAGTTAGATGAAGAATCTAAGGAATTAACCGCATTTACGGTACCACAAGGATTTTATGAATGGAACATATTACCATTAGGATATAAAAATGCACCAGGTAGATACCAACACTTTATTGATAGTTATTTTAAAAAATTACCTAATTGTATAGTATACATAGATGATATACTACTATATACAAAAACTAAAGAGGAACATTTAAGATTATTAGAACAATTTAAAGATATAATAGAAAAATTGGGAATAAGTGTAAGTGAAAAGAAAAATGAAATTATGAAAAACCACATAGAGTTTTTAGGAATACAAATAGATAAAAGTGGAGTAAAAATGCAACAACATATAGTACAAAAAATAATAAATTCAAAAGAAGAATTAGATACAAAAAAGAAATTACAATCATTTTTAGGATTAGTAAACCAAGTAAGATAATATATACCAAAATTGGCAGAAAATGTAAAGCCTTTATAGAAAAAATTAAAAAGGAATGTAGAATATAATTACAACGGAGAAGATAAAAAACAAGTTCAGAAAATAAAAATAATTTGTAAAGAATTACCAAAATTACAATTCCCAGATGAAAATTAAAAATTTACATATATAGTCGAAGTAGACACAAGAGAATATAGTTATGGAGGAGTAATTAAATATAGGTACGAAAATGAAAAAATAGAACATCATTGTAGATATTATTCAGGAACATTTAATGAAACAGAAATAAAATGAGAAATAAATAGAAAAGAATTATGCCCATTAAATAAATGTTTATTAGCATTTGAACCATATATTGTATATAAAAAAATTATTGTGAGAACAGATAATACCCAGGTTCGATGGTGGTTAACGAGAAAAATACAAAACTCAGTTACGACGAAAGAAATTCGGAGATTACTATTGAATATATTAACTTTTACATTTACGATTGAAGTAATCAAGACTGACAAGAATGTTATTTCAGATTACATATCAAGACAAAACTACTCGAACTGATTTACCAAAGGAAGAAGCTGATGTCAAAGATACTCAAACAGACTTAATATTACAAGTGTTTAAACAAATAAAGTTATTGCAAGAACGAGTTATCACATTAACTAATGAAGTTACAGATGTAAAAGTGCAGGTTGAGCACTATAAAAAACAAGAAAAGGCTATTAGCAAAGATATTTTGCAGGAAGAGCCCATTAAAAAACTAAACCTAGAAGGTAACGATAAGAAACACCTAAAAACTCAAATTACTAACGAAATTACAGTTACAGCTATAGGCGCAGGAGATATATCCAAAGGAAAGAATATACTCACTCAAAATAAACCTGAACCACCAAAAAAAAAGAATTATAACCTCAACCAGATATTCTCAAAACCATATACACCAAATATACAAAAATCAGAGTCTTTTATACCTCCCTAGATACACACATATTCTAAATCACTCAATCAACAAAAGCATACTTATAACCATATTACTCGTACATATATTGATAATATTTATACTTTACAAAAATTGTTAAATACAAAACCTATCCAGAGTAAAGATTTAGCAAAACAACACCAAGGATATATTACACAAAAATGTCAAAACTATAACAAAATTATTGCTTTGCCTGGCACTAGTGCAAACTTAATTGCTTCATGTTACTATTATGGACTATTATCTACAGTTTACACAATTACTGGAGAAGAGTTAACAGGAATTCTAGATATTCACAAAAGATTTATGGATTATAAAAGGATTACGAAGGGACAGTTATTCTATGTCCGTTTCTACTCAGCACCTTCAGAAATATTGTTTAATGAAATAAAATAGACAATTACTATTGTCAATATAGGTATGACATGAAATTATATTATCCCTAAAGAAATATGCGAACAAGAAGAGATAACCAAAAATCAGTTACCGGACTTCTACCAAAACAAGAGAGTTATTGGACTTAGCAGTATATTATCTAAGTTAGCAAATAATTATATAAATCAAAACCCAATTGGATTTACTATAATAGAAATTAATTATTAGATTACTCTACTTGTAAAAATATTATAGAAAATGACAGAGAAGAGATAAGAAAATGGGTCATAACGATCCTAAAACCAGAAGAATTACCAGTCACAAGATCTATTACGAAAGGGGTTATTTTAGAAGAAGCTATGGATCGATTTTGTAAATAGGTTGGCCCAAGATACAATGACCACATATGCAGCAGATGTAGTGGAAGACACAACTTTATTCCAGATGTGATGCTACAATACCAAGAACATAAAAAAAAGCAGCAGATACGACAAGAAGAAAATAACAACAGATCAATAATAGAGAAATAAAAGACAAAGGAGACAAGTTAATAAAAGGTAGAAAACGACATATGGAAGAATAGTTAGTTTTTCTTAACTTATTTTGACATAGAATGTATAGCATTATTAGAGTGCCATTATTACTCTTGACTTTTTGCCACCTATCATTACTAATCTTAATAGCCTTTAAGACTTTTTGATTTCCACTTTTTGTAAAGTAGTTTTTGTAGAATTATATTAGGACAGGTGTAAAGTAAAATAGTATACATATTTTCATTTTTAGGTTATAAATAGATGAGCATTTGCTCAGATGAAGGGCAAGCCTTGATGAGTTGAAGCAAAACCCTCTCTTGTACACAAAAAACTTATGAATTATTTAATAAAAATTGGTATATTTCCAAGGAAAAGATATGAATCATCAAACAACTATGGAAAATCTAGAATTATTAGATTTACCAGAATAGATATTTATATTTATGATTATGAATAGCTAAATTTATAAATTTCTGACAATCATGATATGATAAAATAAATTCATGTTAGTTACTTTATAGTAGTGATATGTGCCAGGAAAAGGCCAAGATGACATGCAGTTCTTAAATGATAAAATAAATATATTGTGTTATGTGTGTGCAGTATTTAAATACATAGCAATATGTGCCGATAAAGGCAAGAATGACATGCGATGCTAAAATAATAAAATAAATACATTGCGATAATTGTGAATAAAGGCAAGAATGACATGCCTACGTATGATTTACCATGAAGTCGGTCCTCTGATTATACCAGTTTGCTCTTTCTCATGCACATTCCTCATTGTACTAGTATCAATCAATTCAATTTTATTTTTTTATTTTATAAAAATGGGATCGAACCCTAATGAGGGTTGCCTACGTATCTTGTGGATAAAAGAATTAAGTCTGCGTAGTTCAGGAAAATTTGCATATTTGTATGTGCAATGTATGATTGTAAAAAATGGTGGTCATCCTTGAAAATAATATGAAAAACGATCAGGAAAGAACTGCTTTTAACATCTAAATTATTTTGATCAGATGATTGAGAGAATGAATGTCATGCATAGGGAGAACTTTGACATAATTTTAGTACGCTGACAAGATTAAAAAAATCACACATTATAGGAATTATGGCATTATTTCACCGCAGTTGGCAGGAATATTATAACTAAAAAAATATTATACCTTTGGTTTTAAAATTAAGGATCGATACACCATAAATTTAATGGTCTACGACGTTTGAAAGAAGAAGCTAGGTATTCTTTCACAAAAATTATGTGAGGATCTGAAGGTAGGCCGGCTAGGCACTAATGCAATTAAGATTTAAGATTTGAGGAGCTATCGTTTTTTGATCTTGAAGAATTTGGAGAGCATTTTGAACTATTCCAGAAAAATTGCTCCAGTTTTAAATACCGGAGAAAGTATTCTAAAAAAATGAAGAGAGCGAACCCTAATGCAGGGTTGCCTACTTATCCTATCAAGAAATGAATTAGGTCAAAATGTAGTTCAACTATACATAGCTATCGACGATATTGGAATGGTGCATATTTTAACTAATCCGCTCTACAAAACAAAGGGTTAGATTACACCTTCACTACTAAAGTATAACTAATTCAAAGAAATCAGCTAACATATAAGCACAATCATCTTTCAAATATGTACAGACAATTTGAATATATCAGTCGGGTCATAAATCCTTCGGACATTTGGATAAAATTGACTAGAATGCATGTGCCTAAAATGCTTTAATTTAGATCTACACTATGCTATCTAAGAGTGGGTAAAAACAAACATGAATTACCTATATGAGAAGGCACATAGTCCCACGGCAGTTAAACTCCCGCTCACTCCACGTATTCTCCGACTCTCTAAAACAAGGTGATTTGAAAGAATTTTGGAAAAGTACAATGTACAATCCGCATGTACAATATGTGTGAGTGTCAGTATTCCAAAATGGAGGAAATATAAATGGAATATCAATTTATACAAAGTTATAAACAAATAAATAATCTATACAAATAAATATATAATTATGCCACATAAACCAGATAAATCAAGAAAATTAATATGAAACAAATAATAATGTATAAAAACATAAATAATTACGTAGGTCTAAAATGATTAGAACCTTGAAGTCCCCAGCAAAGTCTCCAAACTATCATACCCGAGTTTTACCTAATGTCAAAACGAGCATGACATTATGGACTCAAAAAGAATTAATTTTGTACAGAGTCACCACCTAATTTTTAAGGAGAAATAGGAAACCTATTTATTTATTAATAAGTATAACTTTATTTAATTTATGAATCAAATTAGATTCTATATAAGGGTTCAAATTATTCCGAAGGGAAAGGATTAGGCATCCTTCAGGATCCACAAATGTGGTTCCCGGCTAGACTTAGGTTTATAAAATGATAAAGGAAAAACTCAATGTTTGTAATTACAAATATATGCATTAAATAATATAATATGTATGCTGTCATAAAATATATAAACAAAAGTATATTAGTGTATGTATGTAAAGAATAGATTGAATCGAATAGAGAAAAATTATTTTAAAGAAAAGACTACGTAATATTTTTAGTGTAAAAAGTATGAATTATCTAACTAAATATCAAAATCAATTTTAATATAAATATAAATGACCTAAATTTTCCTAACGTGTGATGAGAATCGCGTAAAAAATATAAAATATCATAAAAATTATATTAATGAAAAAACTATGTAGTATCTTTCAATATATAATTATGAATTAATTGAGTAAGTATCTAAATTAATTTAATTTTTAATATAAATATTAACGGCCTAAATTTTTCTAAACGCGAGGTGAATATTTGTATAAAAGCATTCCTACCCAACGCCCTAAATATAAAATTTTCACTATAATTGGTATTTTGTACAAGTGTAAAAATATAAAAAATACAAACACAAAATTTAAACTATTCGTTAAATGTCATTCAACGCTGGCTGAGCATTCTGAGCCGCTACAGAGTGAGGTAGAGTAGTGAATACAGATCTATACATGGGAAACATGATCATTTAGGGATCTTCATGAACGGGCGGATATGTTGGCTGGTTCCCATTTTTTCTTCCGTTTGTCTTTTTGGGAGGCATCTTCTGTAAACAGAAGGGAGAACAGCTTAGATAAAGAGTTTAACATGAGCTCATTCTCAGTTGCAAGACATGAACACTGAAAGAAGAAAAACTTTTCTTGTAACACCTGGTAGCCTCTTGTCCATAAGTATGACGCGCTTCATACCTATGCACAAGACTCTACTCGACGTGGCTTTCAAACTTCCTAGGACACTTTAAAACCTTAGGATCTGATACCAAGTTTGTAACACCTTGAGAGTACATCCTGGGCGTCACATAGTGCTTACAGTCCCGAGGGACCACCAGCTAACCCATGAGCCGGTACCTACTGCAAGCACTGAATGATAACAACAAAATAGCATATGCGGAATATCTGAATAGTAAATAAGGTTTTAAATACTAAATCATGAATATGGAAAACAGCTTCATTAAAATGACTGTCTAAAACTGATAAGATAAAAACAACTGACTAATTGTCTGAAGTTTCCGGAAGCCTCCAAAACTGACTGAATAAGAGTTGATAGGATAGGCCCTAACTAACTCCAATTAACTAATAAACTAAAAGCATGAAAATAAATATAGTATGTCCTCAAAATATGAGGACTAAACAATGCTACAGATGATAATCTAGAAGGTCTATGTGCGATCCGGCAACTAGGCATCCGAACCTGTGATATACTACATCATAGTACAAGAGTAATAACTAACTAAATGAATATCATGAGGTACTAAATAGAGTGAATGAAAGCTGTAAATTTTGAGAATGTATACCAAGTATAAAACATGTTCTGAATATAATCTATAAACTAAAATAATGAAATTTGATAACTGGATAACTGATATCTGTATGATATGGTCAATACTATCTTGAACTGAAATATACTAATACTGAATTGAGACTATGGGAGCTATCATTTAACCGACATGCTCCAATAAGCAAATTGGGGTCCAACCTATAACGCCAGTTGAAAGGGTGACAGTATAGTGTCACAGGTACTAACACTGGCTGTGTGGATCCACTGGTATATTATCTCAAAGGAATAAGAGTGTCAATCCTAAACTGACGGGTGACCTATGGGAGGTAATCAAGCATAAACTGATGGGTGACTCCACAATTTTGATGCTGGCTACGTAGTTCTGGAGCGCAGGACTGTTACTAACGCCTTTTCCTAACTGATAGGGAAGCTGTCATCCCGGCACTTGCTTGGTACTAAATCCTACACCTCTTGGAATACTGAATTGTTGTAAGTTAAACTGATATGATGACTAAGTGAACTGATATTTCTCATTCAATAAATGTCAATACTTTGTCTTGCATTCATTTATTATGTTTCATGTATTTATCCTTAGCTTATACATTTTAGTTAGTTTCCCATGTCGTATACTAAGTACATTCAAATTACTGATTGAATACTCTTTTGCGCTATATTTTATCATAATATACGTTCGAACGCTCAGAACCCATACTGCTGTTAGCACATTCATGCCCCAGCTCTATTACAATCATGGTGAGTCCTCATCAGTCGAGGACTAGTTATAATTGTTTATTTTCAGTATTTAATTTATCTTAATTAGTTAGAGTAGGTAGGGAACCTGTCCTAACAACTCTCCATTACTTAGAGGCATTTAAAAAGTTATATAGATGTTTTAATTTTCAGTTACATCGAGTATTTTTTACTATAGTGACTTTGATTTTATTGCTATTCTCTATCAAATTATTTCAATCATCTTCCACCAATATTTTTTTACTTTGTTTTGTATTCATTTCTTATCCCAGGGAATGGGTTAGTTTGGGGTGTCATAGGGTGTCTGAAAGCTTCTTTAAGTAAAGTCTTGTCCATGGGTGTGAAGCGCATCACTTATGGGCGAGAGGCTATGAAATGTTTTAGGAAAGTCTCCTATATTTTGTAATTCATGTCATGTGATAGATTGTGAACTCTATTATGTTTCTTCTTATAACTCATCCTATGCTCGTTTAAAGAAAATGCCTCCCAAAAGGGATACAAGAAAAAGAAATAGGGATCAGCCAGTACCACAATCAATTCAGGAAGACTCTTCAAATGAGTAGGTCTCTCATAATAAATTTAGGATTGATTTTATAGCATTAGCCCAATCTATGGCCACTCACAATAACCAAAAAGTTGTTACCTTATTCAACCGAGCAGTGAATATGACACCAACTAGAATCTGGGGCTTCACTTAGATGAATCCCTTAGTGTTCTTTGGATCCAATCTATAGAGGATCCCCAGGAATATTTTAATAGTGTGTAGAAGGTTACTGAGATCATGAGTGTCACCTGAAGTAAAATTGTAAACTTAGTTGCTTATCAATTGGAAGGCATGGCTCACACCTAGTTTAAGTAGTAGAAGAAGGATAGAGGTGCCAATGTAGGGTCTGTAGAGTGGGATAAGTTTTTTACTACTTGACTTGATAGGTTCTTCCCACTTAAGTTGATGGAAGCAAAGGTACAAGAGTTCATCAATATAATGCCCCAAAATTTTTCTTAGCTAAATTTTATCCCTAAAATATCAAGCATTGGCTTCTAGAATGATTTATACTTTTTATCCCGGTGGAATCCCTTAGATTTCAACTTTTCATTTCGTAGATGATTAAATAAGTTTTCCGTTGGCATAAGATGCATCCAAAATGGACACTCGGTGAAGGAGTTATGGGTAATTTAAGTCCTACTCGTAAAACACCGTCATTCCTATCCTTAGCACGTTGCGAAGAAGGTGTAAATGATGATGGCCAATTTCCAGTGGGACTCCGTAATGGTGTTGCATCGCGGAGTGGGCCAAATTCCAATTCACCAATTTCCAATGAGCCACCACGATAGTGGCACGTTGCGGTGGCCCATGAAATTGGTCTCCCAGTTATATTTTAGTACCGGTCTTATTAAGGGTATATGGGGTATTTTCTCATACCCTTATCAGTCCAAACATGAGATTTCACCCCTAATTGAGAATATTTCTCATATATTCACCAAAAATATTCAAGAACACTCTCTAGGATTCCATATTGACAATCCAAATAAATTAAGAATCAACCGCAGGTTTTCAAAACAAATTGAAGATTTGGAATCTCCAAGCTGTGGCCATCAAGAAGAATCCTTTAAATTTATAGATAGAGGTATGTGGGGTTTATCCCAAAAAACTACATGGGCTTAAAATCATTAGATCATGATTTTTAGATTTTTATACATGAATTTCAAAGGGGTTTTGGAATCTATGTTCTAAATTACGTACTCCGAATGCTTTAATGTTACTATTATTTTGACCTTGTGATCGTATCCCCTAAATTGATTTGCATGTATATGTATATGTATGGAATTTGAGATTTAAGATCGTTGAGAGCATAAATTATGAACTCCCTCTCGTGTATTGAATTAAAGATTATGGTTTTGTGATTTTAAAGATGGTTTCATAATATTATAGCATTTAATCATGATTTGAAATTGTTGAGAGGGCGTTTCTTGATATAAATGTGTTCTTATGCTTAAGAGAAAGAATTGCATAAGAATTGAGAACTTTGACATGAACACCTTATACAGTACTACTAAAATGCTTGACAAATATGACTTCCTTGTATGTGTTTATATAAGGTTTGAGAAAGAGGTTTTTTGAATTGAATTATTGAAATGGTGGTCCCAAAACTTGTGTTTTGAAAATAGAGATTTATGATAGAATAATAATGTCTCAGAGATGTGACTTGTAAGTCAATAGTATGATGATACCATATGTATCTATGCCATAACAGATTATATTTTCAGAGCATATGTTCAGAGTATGTTTTCAGAGATTGTATGTTTTGATAGATTTTTAAAAAGGGACTTAAAGAGGGTTAGGTGGTTACCTGAAGAAGGCGCGAGTTCAAGAAACTCTTAGCCTAAAATCGTATTTACTAATACATGTAGATTATTATTGTATGCTGACGACGACCGTGTGGTGTAGTAGATTTAGAGACTTCGACCCTTACGACATACTTGGGTTGGGGGCTTCGCTGCTGAGTTAATGGCAGTTTCTGTATAGCCCATGGAATTTTTCAGAGTTGTAGGGTATACAACCTAGCGCAGAAGTAACATAGATTTCTAAGAGTTGAGATGATTTTTACAGAGTTATTAAAATGCCCATGTGAATTCTTACTATATGATATACTTATGAACTATTTTAAATTACTCTCATATATATTGATAATAAATGATTATTTTGGATATACTCTGTGTCCTAGTACATCTATATTGACCCCTTCCCCCTACCTCTCAGGTTCTGAGACTCAGTCTAGGGGTCCAGATAAGCAGTAGCTAATTCAGAAAGCTGATCAGATTATGCAGTGGTGAGCCTTCTCTATTCCAGAAGGCCTATCTTTTCAGATTATGTCACTTATTTCAGTTTTGGTCTACTGGGGGCCTTGTCCTAATAGTTGTCAGATTTTCATGTAGTAGAGATTTCTCAAGTTGAGTTAGCTGTTATTTGGATGTAGTTGATTTTAAAGTTTCCATACTTATATTGAATTCAGAATTGACCATGTTTCCGTAGAAGATTATCTTTTCGTATCTTCTTTTATTATATGAATGTTGTGAATGATTACCAGATAGAGAAGGGCGTTCTACGCGTTCATGGTTCAGGATGCCCGTCACGGCCAGGCCCTTGTTCAGGTCTTGATAAACTTGGTATCAAACCATGATTCATGGTCCCAGGGTGTCTGTGAAATGGCATCGGGTAAAGTCTTGTTTACAGGTGTGTAGCATGCCACACTAATAAACAGAAGGCTACTAGGAATTTAAGAATGTTTCTCTTCGTTGTGATTTAGTTTGTGCTTCAAAGTCTAATCTGTCCGCAAATAAATGACCTCTTACTTTTCAGAAAACCAGCGATGCCTCCCCATTGCACCAATATTAATACTCAAGATGATGAAGTCTGTACCACCCATGGGATACGGACCCGTAATAGAGCTCATACCTCAGAACGTTTTCCTACTCTGAGAGTGCCTCCTGTACCGACAAGTCCTCCCTGAGCTCCCCGGACGGGGGCTAATCGCACTCAGCCTCATGAAGGAAATGTTTCTAATACTGAATTCAGACAGTCTATTCACATGCTGACATAGCTGGTAGCCGTACAAACTCAGAATTCAGAGGATACTGGGTCTACATCTATTACTTATGAAGTTACTAGAGTGCGCCAATTCATGAGAATGAACCCGCCCACGTTCTCTGGCACTAAGGTAGAAGAGAACCCGCAGGAGTTCATAGATGAAACGAAGAATATTTTCAAAGTGATGTATGTTGATCAGGTAAAGGTTGTTGAGCTAGAAGCATACCAGCTAAAGGATGTAGCAAACCAATGGTACAACGAATGGGAAGATGCGAAGAGTGACTGTGCTGAGCCCGCAGATTAGGATGAGTTTGTGAAAACTTTTCTTGAATGATTTTTTCCTCTGGAGATAAGGGAAGCTAAAGTAGAGGAGTTCATGAACCTTGAGCGGGGTAAGATGAGTGTTCAGGAGTATACTTTAAAGTTTAACCAGCTGGCCCGTTATGTTCCTGAGATGACGAGTAGTATGAGGGCCCGAATGAGGAAGTTTGCTTCCATCCTTTCAAATACTCTGGTGCTTGAGTGTCAGGGAGCTATGCTGAACAGGGATATGGGCTTTGCTAGACTGTCATTCCACATGCACTAAGTTGAGGAGAAGAAGAAAAAGATAGCCAAATCTAAGAAAAAAGCCAGACAGGCAAAGAGAGCCAGAGCAACAGACTAGAGTCATAGTCAGCAGTAGAGCGGTAATTAGGGCGAAAAATGACAAACAAAAAAGAATTAGGGTAATGCACAGTTGGCAGTTATTGCTCCAGTGTATAGGACCACAACTGAACAGCGTACCCAAAGTTTTTAGTCTAGTAAGAGGCTGAGGATGCAGGGTACGTAGTCGTAGATAAGTGTATCCTAGACCTCTCATTTCTATCCGCGCTGTGGGAGATATGAGAGAAATCATCCAGGGAGATGTCAGTTTGGCGCTTTGGTGTGCTATTCATATGGCTAGCCAGCCATATCCAGAGAGACTGTCCGACAGCAAAGAGTAATGTTAGAGGACCCAAGTTGCAGGAGAATTTATCTGCACCACCACCTTAGAATGGTGCCACTTCAGCCGTTGAAAATAGTCGAATCCGGTTGTATGCTTTGACCAACCGCCAAGAGGCAGAGGCCTCACCAGATATAGTCACCGATATGCTGCAAATATTTTCTCATGATGTGTATGTATTACTTGATCCTGGGTCTACCTTGTCTTATGTGACCCTATACGTGGCTATTGGTTTTGGGTTTGAGTTTGATGTGATTGCTAAACCTTCTTTGGTTTCTACCCCGATAGGAGATTCTATTATCGCTAGAAGGGTGTATAAAAAATGTGTTGTGTCTATTTTCATTCGGGATACTGAGGCATATCTCATCAAACTTGATATGGTTGATTTTGATGCCATCTTAGGAATGGACTGTCTCCATTAGTTCTATGCCACCTTGAATTGTGGAACCCAAAGAGTCACTTCTTATTTTATGAATGAGTCTGTGTTAGAATGGGAGGGACATTCTCTATCACCTAGAGGGCACTTTAAATTTTATCTTAGGGCCCATAAACTTGTTCCCAAAGGTTGCTTGTATCACTTTATTTGGGTAAAAAATTTTAGTACTGAAAGTCTCCCTCTTCACTTTGTCCCCATAGTGAAAAAATTCCCAAAAGTTTTTCCAGATGATCTCCCAGGAATACCACCTACTAGAGAGATAGATTTTGGTATGGATTTATTGCCAGATACCCGTCCTATTTCTATTCTTCCATATAAGATGGCTCCTGCAGAGCTAAAAGAGTTAAAAACAGCTAGCAGATTTTCTATATGAAGGTTTTATCTGCCCAGTGTGTCTCCCTGGGGTGCACCTGTACTTTTCGTGTGAAAGAAAGACGGTTCCCTTCGTATGTGCATAGATTATTGCCAATTGAATAAGGTCATAGTTAAATGATCGATGATCTTTTTGATCAACTTCAGGGTGCTAAATGTTTTTCAAAGATAGTCCTTTATTCGGGATATCACCAGTTGAAAGTTAGAGAGTTAGATATTCCCAAAACAGCTTTCCAAACTAGATATGGCAATTATGAATTCTTAGTCATGTCTTTCGGGTTGACTAACACCCCTACAGCTTTCATAGATCTAATGAATAGGGTTTTCCGCCAGTTTTTGGATTTGTTTGTCATTGAATTCATTGATGACATTTGGTAAATTCTAAGAGAGAGGAGGACCATTCTAATCACCTCTGAATCAACTTTTAGACCCTTAAAGATCTTAAGTTGTACGCAAAATTTTCCAAGTGTAAATTCTGGTTGAATGCAATTGCATTCTTGGGGCATGTTGTGTCTAGTGAGGGGATTAAGGTTGATCCCTAAAAGATTAAGGAAGTGAGAAAATGGCCCAGACCCATGACTCCAACCGGTAGTCGAAGCTTCTTGGGTTTGGTGGGTTATTACAGAAGATTCGTGGAGATTTTTTCTTCTATGCTGCACCACTTACTATGTTCATTCAGAAAAAGGTGAAGTTTTTGAGGTTTGACTCTTATGAGAATAGTTTTGAGATTTGAAAGAGAAGTTGACTACTGCTTCTGTTCTGACTCTTTCGAAGGGTACAGAAGGTTTTGTTGTATACTGTGATGCATCCCATGTAGGACTTGGGTGTGTTCTTATGTAGCACAGTAAGGTAGTGGCTTATGCATCTAGGCATTGAAAGTGTATAAGCGAAACTACCCTACTCATGACTTTGAGTTAGTGGCTGTGGTTTTTGTACTTAAGATCTGGCAGCACTATTTGTATGGGTTACACGTTGATATATTTACTAACCACAATAGTTTATAGCATGTTTTCTCATAGAAAGAATTGAATCTCAGGAGAGGCGATGGTTGGAACTTTTAAAAGACTGTGACATGAGCCTACACTATCATTCGGGAAAGGCGAATGTGGTAGCTGATGCCCTCAGCAGGTTATCTATGGGCAGTCTTTCTCATGTGGGGAAGTAAAAGAGGGAGATGGTGAAGGATATTCACCAACTTGCAAATCTAAGAATGTGACTTTTGGATTTTGAGGATGGAGGAGTGGTTGTTCATGAGATAGCTAAATCTTCCCTTTGTGTAAAAGTCAAAGAGAAGCAGGTTGAAGATCCCATCTTGATGCAGATCAAGAAAGATATGGGTCAACAAAAGGTATTGTCTTTTAAAATTAGTGGTGATGTTGTTTTGAGATATAAGGGTAGATTGTGTGTGCCAGATGTAGATGATCTGAGGAAGAGAATCCTTGACGAAGCTCACACGTCGAGGTATGTTGTTCACCCTAGATCTACTAAGATGTATTAGGATTTGAAAACCATTTATTGATGGAATAATATGAAGCGTGATATGGCTAACTATGTTGCCAAGTGTTTGACTTGTCAACAAGTTAAAGTGGAACATTTGAGGCCAGGTGGTTTTTCTCAAGAGATAGCTTTTCCTTTATGGAAGTAGGAAATGATTAATATGGACTTCATTACAGGACTTCCGAGGTCCCAAAACCAGAATGATTCCATTTGGGTGATTGTAGATAGGTTGACCAAGTCAGCTCACTTTTTACCTCGGGACAAATTGTTCGGCAGAGGATTATGCCAAGCTGTTCATTACAGAAATAGTTCATTTGCATAGAGCACCTGTGTCTATCATATTTCATAGAGGTACACATTTTTCTTCATAGTTTTGGAAATCCTTTCAAAAGGTTTTAGGTACCTAAGTGAATTTGAGCACGACTTTCTACCCTCAGACAGATGGATAAGCTGAGCGCACAATCCAGACCCTTGAGAAAATGTTGAGGGCTTGCGTGATTGATTTTAAAGGTAGTTGCATAGAGTATTTTCCATTGATAGAGTTCGCATATAATAGTAGTTTCCATTCCAATATTAAGATGACAACTTTTAAGGCATTGTATGGGAGAAGATGTAGGTACTTGATAGGATGGTATGAAGTAGGTGAGATGTAGATATTTGGGCCTGATCTTGTTCATCAAGTAATTGACGATGTGAAAGTCATTAGAGAATGACTTAACAAAGTTCAGAGTCATCAGAAGTCCTACGCCGACGTTAGGAGGAGAGATCTAGAGTTTGAGGTTGGAGATTGGGTGTTTCTTAAGGTTTCTCCCATGAAGAGAGTCATGAGATTTGGGAAGAGAGGTAAGCTAATTCCTCTCTATATAGGACCCTATTAGATTGTGAGAAGGATAGGTAGAGTTGCATATGAGTTAGAATTGCTAGCTAGTTTGGGTTCGGTTCATCGGGTATTTCATATATCTATGTTGAAAAAGTGGATTGGAGACCATTATTTAGTATTGCCTGTCGAAGAAATCAAAGTGACAAGCTCCTTATCCTATGAAGAAGAGTCTGTAGATATTTTGGATCGCCAAGGTAGAAGATTGAGGAACAAACATATAGCCTCAGTTAAAGTAATGTGGAGAAACTAGAAAATTGAAGAAGAGACTTGGGAATTAGAAGTTGACATAAGAGCTAGATACCCCAACCTTTTTGATCCAATGGATGATGAAATGAAAGGTACAATCCTTGTGTTATTCTTTCTATGCCTTAGTATGCTTGAAATTATACTTGTTTGTGTCCCGCGTCAACATTCGGGGGATATTGTAATGCCTCGAAGTTTTTCTTAGCTAAATTTTATCTCTAAAATATCAAACATTGGCTTCTAGAATGATTTTTACTTTTTATCTTAGTGGAATCCCTTAGATTTAAAATTTTCATTTCGTAGATGATTGAATAAGTTTTTCGTCGACATAAGATGCATACAAAATGGATACTCGGTGAAGGAGTTCTGGGTAATTTAAGTTCTAGTTGTAAACCACCATCATTCCAGTCCTTGGCGTATCACAGAGATGGTGTAAATAACGATGGTCAATTTCTAGTGGGACTTCGCGATGGTGGCGCATCGCGGAGTGGGCTAAATTCCCATTCATCAATTTCCAGTGAGCCACCGCGATAGTAGCGCATCGCGGTGGCTCATGAAATTGGGATCCCAGTTATATTTTAATACCGGTCTCATTAACGGTATATGGGGTATTTTCCCACACCCTTAGCAGTCCAAACACAAGATTTCAACCCCAATTGAGCATATTTCTCATACATTTACCAAAAATATTGAAGAACACTCTCTAGGGTTTCATATTGATAATCAAAATAAATCAAGAATCAACCGGGGATTTTCAAAACAAATTGAAAATTTGGAATCCCCAAGCCGTGGGCATCAAGAAGAATCCTTTAAATTTATAGATAGAGGTACGTGGGGTTTATCCTAAAAAAACTACATAGGCTTAAAATCATTAGAGCATGATTTTTAGATTTTTATACATGAATTTCTAAGGGGTTTTGGAATCTATGTTCTAAATTACGTACTCTGAATGTTTTAATGTTACTATTATTTTGACCTTGTGGTCCTATCCCCTAAATTGATTTACATGTATATGTATATATATGGAATTCGAGATTTAAGATCGTTGAGAGCATAATTTATGAAATCTCTCTCGTGTATTGAATTAAAGATTATGGTTTTGTGATATGAAAGATGTTTTCGCAATATTATAGCATTTGAGCATGATTTGAAATTGTTGAGAGTGTGTTTCTTGATATAAATGTGTTCTTGTGTTTAAGAGAAAGAATTGCATGTGAATTAAGAACTTTGACATGACCACCTTGTACTATACTACTGAAATGCTTGACAAAGATAAGTTCATTGTATGTGTTTACATGAGGTTTGAGAAAAAGTTTCTTTGAATTGAATTATGGAAATGGTGGTCCCAAAACTTGTGTTTTAAAAATAGAGATTTGTGATAGACTAATAATGGCTCAGAGATGTGACTTGTAAGTCAATGGTATGACGATACCATATGTATTTATGCCATAACAGATTATGTTTTCATAGCATATTTTCAGATTATGTATTCAGAGACTGTATGTTTTTATAGAGTTTTAAAAAGGGGCTTAAAGAGGGTTAGGTGGTTACCCGAAGAAGTCACTTGTTCAAGCAACTCTTACCCTAAAGTCGTATTTGCTAATATGGGTAGATTATTATTGTACTCTGGCGATGGTCGTGTAGCATAGTACAGTCAGAGACTCCGACACTTGCGGCATACTTAGGTTAAGGGCTTCGCTGTCGAGTTAATGGCCGTTTCCATATAGCCCATGGAATTTTTCAGAGTTTTAAGGTATACCACCTAGCGTAGAAGTAACACAGATTTCTCAGTGTTGAGATGATTTTTACAGTCATTAAAATGCCCATGTAAATTCTTACTATATGAAATACTTATGAACTATTTTAAATTGCTCTCATATATGTTGAATAATAAATGATTATTTTGGATATACTCTGTGTACCAGTACAACTATATTAACCCTCCCTACCCCGTACCTCTCAGGTTCTGAGACTCAATCAAGGGGTTTAAATAAGCAGTAGATAATTCAGACAGCTGATCAGATTGTGCAGTGGTGAGCCTTGTCTATTCCAGAAGGCCTGTCTTTTCAGATTATGTCACTTATTTCATTTTTTGTCTACTAGGGGCCTTGTCCCAGTTTCAGACAGTTGTCAGATTTTCATGCAATAGAGATTTCTCAGACTGAGTCAGATGTTATTTAGATGTAGTTGATTTTTAGTTTCCATACTTATGTTGAATTCAAAATTGACCATGTTTCCATAGCAGATTATGTTTCTGCATATTCTTTTATTATATAAATGTTGTGCATGATTACCAGTTAGAGAAGGGTATTTCGGGCCTTCATGGTTCGAGATGTACGTCACGGCCAGGCCCTCATTCGGGTCGTGACAATCAACTTGAAGCACGAAAACATGATTGTTAAGTTGTATTCGGTCAAGATTATTCATTAAGCGAGGTATGCTCTATATATATTATAGCTTATTCTTCGGCCCGAATGAGTAAGTTTATATCTAGCATTTTGGATAATGTAGTAAAGGAATGCAGAATAACAATGTTGATTAAGAAGATGAACCTCTCTAAATTGAGGGTTCATTCTCATAAAGAAGAGAATCTAAAGGAATAGGAAAGGGAAAATAAGAGGGCTAGGACCAATAGTTTAAATTTCTCTCAGTAGAGGTCAGATGGTGGGAATCATTTTCAGTTCCATCAGAAATCATAAACCCCAACACCATCATCTGCTAGTGCTCCAGTGACTAAGTTCTGACAGGATACTTATGATAGAGAATCAGGATCTATGTAGTAAGATAGCATAGATAGTGGTTGTACCAACCTATTCTGCAAGAGTAATGGTAAGAACTACAAGAGTGAGTACATGGTTGGCAGTGATGCATACTTTTTGTATGGAAAGTTAGGTCACAAAATAAGAGATTGCCTATCAGGTACATGGAAGGGTGTTAATGATCATCCGTAGGGCCAGTCTAACTCCTCTTTAGTTCTAGTAGGTCACCCGACTTAGCAGGGTACAACTTCCAGTGAAACCAATAGAGAGTATCAAAATTTACTTTACTCCATTCTAACTCAACAAAATTAGGAGAATTATCCATATGTGGTTACTGTACGTTACAAGTCTTTCACCTTCATGTTTCTGCATTATTAGATCCCGAAGTGACATTTTTCTTCATGACTCCCAATATGGCAGTAGATTTTGGACTTAGTCTCGAAATCCTAATGGAGCCCTTCTCAATTTCTACTCTAGTAAGTAGTTTTTTTATAGACAAACAGTTATACAAAAACTGTCCTACCACAGTGTTCCAGAAAGTCACCTTTGTTGATCTTGTATAGATAAAGATAACTGACTTTGATGTTATTCTTGGCTTCTATTG
Source organism: Capsicum annuum (assembly GCF_002878395.1). NCBI lineage: Eukaryota > Viridiplantae > Streptophyta > Magnoliopsida > Solanales > Solanaceae > Capsicum > Capsicum annuum. Next base: position 25,415,225 of record NC_061114.1, read on the forward strand.
GCTCTATTCTTTCTATGAATTAATTGATTGTAGAAATAGAGTAGTTCAGTTTTGTTTTCTCAAGAGCCAGTCTTAGAATGGAGGAGTAGCACCTTGGAGCCTATACATTGGTTTTTCTCATTCCTTAAGGCTAGAAAATGATTCCAAAGGGTGCATATATCATCCTATTTTCTCGTTCCTTAAGGCTAGAAAATGATTCCAAAGGTGCATATATCATCTTGTTTGACTCAAGGACTTAAGTTTAAAAATCTCGAGTCTTGAGTCAATTTTAGTAGTGATGAGTTTCCAGAAATATTTCCTGAAGATCTTCCTATAGTTCCTCCCAAGAGGGAAATCGATTTTGGAATACATCTCCCTACCTCAATTCCATCTTACATAATGGTTTAGCTGACCTTAAGGAACTGGAAAAAAGGTTGAAAGATCTCGTAGATAACAGTTTCATCATGCCCAGTATCTCTCCATGGGGCACTCTAATTCTCTTCATGTGCAAGAAAGATGATTCTCTTAGAATGTGCATCAACTATCATCAATCGAACAAAGTCACAATCATGAATATAAGTATCCCATCCCCAAGATTGATGACTTTTATGACAAACTTCAGGGTATAAATATTTTTGATAGATAGACCTTAGATCCAACGACCATCATCTCAGAGTTATAGAATGTGACATTTTGAAGACAACCTTAAGAACTCAATATGGTCACTTTGAATTTATAGTTATGCCCTTTGGATAAACAAATGGACCAGCAGCTTTTTTGTACATCATAAATGGGGTGTTCAATAAGTACTTGGACATGTTCATATAGTCTTCATAGATAGCATTCTCGTCTATTTTCGTAGTTAGGGTAAGCATGCAGAAAATTTAAGGACTGTTTTGAAGACTCTCAAAGACCATCAGTTATTTACTAAGTTCAATAAATTTGAATTAAGGTTGAAATAAACAGATTTCCTTGGTTCCATTATTTCTGGTGAAGGAATTAAAGTTGATCCTTAAAAGAACAAAGTAGTAAAGAAATGGCCTAGACCCATCTCTCAATTAGATTTTAGGAGTTTCTTGTGTTTATTTATTTGCTATAGATGGTTTGTTGATGGATTCCCTTTTATTGCCTCTCCCATATCCAAAATGACTCAGAAGAAGGTCAAATTCCAGTTTCTTGATTCTTGTGAAAAGAGTTTTTAGGAGTTTAACACTCGACTCACCCCGCTATAGTTTTGACTCTAGCAGAGGGTGCAGAAGGTTTTATTATGTATTATGACACTTTTAGAGTTAGTGTTGTTTTTATGTTGATGCAGCGAAGCAAGGTTATAGCATATGCCTCTAGATAGCTAAAACCTTACGAAAAAAACTACCCCACTAACAATATTAAGTTGGCAACAATCATTTTTTCCCTAATGATTTGGAGGAATTACCTTTGTAAGGTTCATGTTGATGTTTTCACTGATATTAAGAGTTTATAGTATGTGTTCACTCAGAAATATCTAAATCTTCTTTAGGTAAGGCAGCTAGAGTTGCTAAAGGATTATGATATGAGTCTGTTGTATAACATGGGTAAGATCACTACTGGAAATTACCCCTATGACAATGTTTCAAAAACCCTTGATATAGATACTGAAACCATTGCTATAAGAGCTACAGGAATGATTTAGAAGGCATCCCATAAGTAAGAGTGGTCATAAATATAAGGCAACATTTTGCGCGGTGGTTATTCCAACCATTTCAATAGACAAACCTATTGTAATGGATTTTTTAACCTTCTATTGGGACGCTTCATATTGTCTATAGCAACAATTAAGAGCTATTGCAACAGACTATATTGTAACAACAGAAAAGCACTACAATAACCCTATTGCAATAATTCTCGATAATCTACTACAACAGTTATTAGTCTTTTGCAATAATTTTTCACTATCTATTGTGTTGTTCTACAAAATACAGAGAAGATTGTAGGGTAAAAAATATTCTGCTTGTTTATTCATTCACATCTGAGAATATAAATAGACAAAAGACTCCTATTCTATTTCTAACTAGGAAACTAATAAAATCCTATTCTATCTTCAACTAGGATACTAATAAAATCCTATTCTATCTCAACTAAATAACTGAATTTCGGAAATAAAATTGCAAAACTAAAAAAGAAAATTACAGCAAATAACTTAATACTTTAACACTCTTCCGTGAGATGTTTGCTGGTAATTCCAAGTTGTTCACAAAGTGTTTCAAATCTAAATTTGGGAAGAGCTTTGGTAAATATATCAACGAGCTTCAATCCTTCCTTGGTGGCAGAGTCTAGTTTCTTACTGTCATATTCTTTTAGCTTCCCCACAGTGTATTCATCAATGGCATCAACCATGTAGAGCAATTCATATCTGCTGCCATATAAGGATAACAGGTGAAGTGACCTCACTCTTGATGTTTCCCTTTAAAGTTTTTGTTCCATCAAAGGTGTCAACGTAGTAACCCACTGAGTGGATTCAGCTCTGCAACCCAATCATAGAAAAGCTGCCCAAAATTGGATGTCAAGTGGTCATACCTTACCCCAAAAAAAAGGCATTTGCCCAGTGTTCGGCCCACTTCTAGTGACCCAATTGTAAACTTTAGGTGAGATAACTTTATTATTCTCAACATAGCGGTCAAAAGACTCACGTTTTGGGGAACAAGTAGTAACATATAAATCTTGGATCATAAGGCATCTAGCTTCATGTGAAAATGGACATTTTAAATCATTATTAAGTTTCTCTGCAAGGTAACGTAGACAAAAACCATGGTAACACTCTTCACCAAAGATATTTTTCAAAGACTCTCTCATCCCACTTTGGAAATTAGAAATAAAAGTTATTGGACACGATCTTGAGATAGCAGATTTTAGTTCTGAAAGAAACAAAGCCAGTTGTCATTGGTCTCCTCATCTTTAGAATCCTCGGCAAAAGTTGCAACAATATTTTTTGTACTATGGAGGTATTCAGCCCTTGAATATTTAGTCCAGAATTCTTTTCCTGACTTCTTTCTAGGAACATATTTTAAATATGCTTGGTAGACAGCTGGTTTCTCAGCAAAAATCTGATGAATAACCTTTGGAGTCAAGTTAAATGTAACATTGTTCATCTGACCATCGCATAATCATTCTACACTCCATATGTCATTTTTAAAGATACCTACTTTTTTGTCTTCTTGATTTCAGTCTGCTCAAGAAGCCTCTTCCTAGTAGCCCAAAATTCAGCCTCTAATAGAATACCTCCAATGAGCAATTGCGTGTGGAGTTTCTGCAACTCACTATTCTCCTGTTGTAACTTAATATGACACTCTGTTTCTGTTGCACTGAGTTGCTCATCATGTTGAACATAAGGTTTTTTGGAACTAGCTTTCCCCAATTCCCCACAAGCTTCAATTGATAAGGAAACAAAGTCCCGACACTGGTCATGGTCAGGGAAGCTATCAAACTCAAAAAGATAATTTCCACCCTGATCTTGTGTAAGCTTAAGTAGAGCCTACTTACTTGAACCCTCATCGTCTTCCTTGGGCTCATCATCTTTCTAGGGCTCATCATCTTTCTTGGGCTCATCATCTTTATCATTACTGATTTCTTTCTCAGTAGTCTTCTCAGCCCAGAGGTAAATTGGATAGCTAATGAATTCAGAGTGCTTCTTTACAAGGTCATTGATTTTCTGTCTTTCCAAGTACTCCATCAAGTCTTCCTTGAGGAAGAGAGTTATCTTTGTTCCTCTTCCTAATTGCTCAATATATACATCCTTCATAATAGTGAGTGAAACACCTACTTATGATTCGCAGATTTATTGTTCATCATCATTGTTCTTGGTGGTCAAAATGACCTGCTCACATTGACTGGTTCGACAAACATGCTCATAATTTGAGTTCTATTTCAAAGGAAAAATTCTTTTTTTCTTTTCAACTGTAATCACTTCTTTGTCTCTAGATTTAGAAACAACATATTTTTTGTCTTTGAACAGTAACATATAATCTTGTTCTAGTATTTGACCAACACCCAATAGATTTTGGTCAAGATCAGATACCAACAAAACATCTTGAATAAATTTAGTACCTTTGGGAGCTTCAATTGCCACAGTTCCTTTACCAACAATATCCAACATTGTTTTATCGGCTAACTTGACACTACCTTTGGTAGATTCCAACTTCATAAAATATTATCATTTGTTGGTCATGTGTTGAGTGAAACCACTATCCAGAAACCATGTGTTTTCATTATTAAATCTTATTGCTGCCATCGTCATAAACACAAACTCCTTCTGTTCTTCAACATCCGAAACATTGGCTTTCTGAGTTTGTTGGTTGTTCTCCTTCTTCACTCTGTAAAACCCTTCAATATGACCAAGCTTATTGCAATATCTCCACTGGAGAGATGGTTTCTTCCCCTTAAACCAACAATCCCTCTTTAAGATTGGTCTTTCTACAATACTTGCATGGAGAAAAGTTTTTTCTCTTTTTGACTCCATTGCGAGAATCGCCTAGATTATTTCTACTAGAATTAGTAGAAATTTCTAGGATTTTACCTTCTTCTTGAATTTGTATCTTCCTTTGAACTTGGCTTGAAGAGCAGTTTCAGTAGCTTCTTCTAGCCTCAAGGATGTTCTTTGCTCTTGATATTGAAGAGCATGCACAAGTTTTGAAGGTGATAGTTTTGTGAGATCCTTCGAATCTTCGAGTGAGGAGATCTTCTCTTTAAATCTTTCCGGAAAACTCACAAGAAAAGTTTCCACGATTCTTAAATCTGTAAGCTCTTCTCCTTTAAGTCTAATTTGGTTTACAACCTTCATTAACTTGTTAGAGAACTCTTCAATAGTTTCTGAATCCTTCATTCTGAGAATTTCAAACTCTCTTCTTAGATTTATCATTTTTATTTGCCTGGTCACTTCTGTGAAATTCTTCTTTCAACTTGTCCCAAGCCTCCTTTGCTGTATCACTCGCCATAACTCTTGTGAAAATTACTTCCAAAAGTGTTGATTGTATGCAATAGAGAGCTTTAATGTTTTTTGAAACCTCTTCTCTGTGATGCTTAATTTTCACCATAGTTGGATTATTTGGCAAAGGATTTGCCTCTCCTCCAACCTCTACCACTTCCCACAGATCATATGCTCGCAAGTATGTTCTCATCTTGAGAGCTCAAATTGGATAATTCTCACCAGAAAAAATTGGGGGTGAAAGAATTGGGAAATTCCTGGAAGCCATAACAATATTGACTTTTACGCAGGGTTATTTTTGGGTGTCTTCTCTCTCACAGATCCCTCAAGAAATTGGCTCTTGATACCAATTGTTGTTCTACATAATACAGATACGAAAAAAAACAGTCATTTGAGGGTAAAAAATATTTTGCCTTTTTATTCATTCACATCTGAGAATATAAATAGATAATAGACTCCTATTCTATTTTTAACAATGAAACTAATAAGATCCTATTCTACCTTCAACTACGATACTAATAAAATCCTATTCTATCTCAACTAAATAACTGAATTTCAGAAATAAAATTACTAAATTAAAAAAGAAAATAACAACAACTAACTCAATAATTCAACATATTGCAACTATTTTTGACACCTATTGCAATGATTTTCAGATCGTTTGCAACAATTTTTGCTACCTATTACAACTATTTTAGTTAGATATTGCAATGATTTTTGGCACCTATTGCAACAACTTTAAATATCAATTGACGGTTTAAATGAAATAGTCACCCCTATATTATCAATTAGTATTTACATATATATAATAAATTATGTTAATACACAATTATATACACATCACAACAAAATCTTTCATTAATAATTATCCAAAATAAAATATGCAACAAACTAGTAATCTAAACCCAAAAGCAAAATGTTAAAGTCAAATGATCATTAGTTTTCCCATATAATATCAAGGTCGAGTGGCGATAAATTTTACGAAATTCTATGTAAAAAGATTGATATTAAAGAATCTATCAACAATTAAAAAATCTTCTCAAGTAAGGTCAATTTCTATATAACTTCTTTCTTCATCTCCTTCATTTTGAACACCTATAAAAAGAGAATAAATAATCTCAATTAGCACTTAGAAAATTAGAAATTGGATAATCTAATCTAAAATTAGAAAAGTGATTTACCAAATATTTTACCGACAAAACTACAACTTTTTTCCCGGTGAAATTCTATCTAAACACACTTTCAACTTCAAATACTCATTTTTACAACAACCCAACTTAAAAGTAAGAAAATCTCATCAAGAAAATAGTATACCAATGGAACAAGACCATTGACTCAACCAAGTGCAACACAAGAAACAGGAAACGAGAAAATGCAGGAAAAGACCAAGGGAAAACTCAGAGGAAAATAAAAGTCAGAACCACCAGCAACAACAAAAAAATCAGCAACAACACCAATAACTGGTGCGAAGTTAAAAGCAAAGTAACTGATGATTATCAAGGACATACTATAGGGTGTGATGGAAGATATGGTGCCAAGTGCTTCTTCACTCCAATTGGACCCCATTCCAGGACCTCCTCTACCATAAGGAATTCATAATGTTTTATGGATATTTAGACGACAAACATCAGCACCAATAAAGTCAAGGCTTGTCAAACCAACCTGTAAAGAGAAATTAGCAATGAATGAAAAGGCTGAACAACACAGGTATGTACTCTCCCTCAAAACCAAGAAACGGCCAACAACAAAGTGGTATGGTTAGTACCTGAACTAAAACTGAATTTTGATGATGTAATCGAAGAATAAATAAAGAAAGGTATTATACACAAGTTAAAACAATATATATCATATTGTCCAAAAAATTCTATTGACCATTATCAAGCTCCTAATAAAACCTTTAAACCAAGGAAAGCAATCTAGAAAAGAGAGAGTTACAGACTTCACCGCACTAGACACAGTATGACTTCACAAAAGTTAGAGTAGACCCGACTTCAGTAAATCATACTATCACATGCATCATGTGGGACGACTTTCAAATCACACAAGAGTAAAGAAAAACAGGATAAAAAGGATAGGAGTATAAATTTAAGGTTCATTGCCTAATCCAAATACATCCCTTCTTTTAAGGTATTAGGTTTAACTTTAAAATTGTTGAGCGACAATTTAAAGTGATATAATTGTCTTATGACTAAACAGACTCAGTTACAAGTAAAATCTACAAGACTTAAAACTGATGAAATGTTTGCATCCTAGTTTACATATATTAGACTAATAAATTGTAAAGCTGAGCAAGAAAAATTAAAACATGAGAGGTTAGGTGTTGATTACCTCTGCATTCATGTTAGCTCCATCCATGTACACCTGACCACCATTGTCTTGGATTATCTTACATATCTCATCAATTCCTTCCTCATACACTCTATGTGTTGATGGATATGTAACGTAAAATTTAATCAAGATTTAAGTAAATACAACCAATACAGAAGATGTCAGATAACAGTAGCATGTGATTTACCATGAGAGCTATAAATTTATCCTTATTTTCGTCAACGACCTTTCTCAACTCTTCAATATTAATGATTTCTTTTGCATTTGTCCCAACAACAATCATTTTCATCCCACACATTGAAGCACTTGCGGCATTTATTCCATGTGCTGATACAAGAATGATGCATACGTTGCGATGATTGTCACCCATCGACTACAACAAAACTCAAATTTAATTACACTAGCTAAAAACTTTAAAGATTTAAGGGCGAACAAAGGAGAAGAATATGATAATTTAAAGGAAAAACTATAATCCTATGGCCATTAGCATCCCATTATTGTAATAAAGAGTTCTTTTAAGATTAAACTCTATAGCCTTCTACAACTCCGTGAAAGATAACAAAAGTCAAGTAGTAACTAGATTGAAGTAAAGATCTTCATCGAGAATGGGTTTTAATGTTGTGATTTTCCCTAACTCCCTCCAATCCCTTTTACTACTCCTCTATTGACTTGACACTCCCCTTAAGGAATCATTTATTAAAGGATTTGTTTTACTAAATTACCCATATTAACTAGTCTTTGAAAATCTAAATTTGACTACTAAACTTCATTTAGTTACTTGATAATGACGGTAAAATTGGAGGAATGTAATATATCTCTCTTGATTTGCTAAAATGGACAAGTAAAAGGGAAAAGTTATTTTCGTTTTAAGGGACTAGTAAAAGGGATAGGTATTTAATAGCTGAAAATAGTAAAAGTATGTGGAATATTTTCCCATCAATTTGGCTCTTTAAACATTTCACAAATACAATCTTAATTAAGTTCCTTAATTAGTCTCTAACTATAAGCTAGGTATTAAGTGAACTTAAATCAAATCCGTAAGTAAACTACTTATTTAGACTATGACGAGTACCATATGATATGCATGAATAACCATCAATCAAGCCTATTCTCTAGCAGCACCAACATTAGGGTGCAAAGAGAAGGAACCTGTTAGCTTGATGTAAATATTTTATATATTAATTTATCTACATTTGTTGTATATTAGTGTAATTACATAGATTTGATTTCGTAATTAAAGAGAATAATATTGACTATAGTAGAGCAGATTTGGTGGGATAGAATAACAGATTTAGAGGGACAGAAAAACTAATCTTTAGGGTTAGGAAGACAGATCTTTAGGGATATAACTTTGGTACTTTCTATTTAATGGAAAGACTCTCAATATTAAGAAGCATTCAACAGAAAATTGACATGGTATCAGAGACTTCTCTTGGCTGTCTTGTTTCATAGAGTTCATTTGTGGTTTCATTTAGTATTTTTGGAAATTTTTGATTTTTGTTGATTATTCCTCGACAATTAACACATTGGACTTTGATCTTGGTCATTTTTGTTATTCTTGTTGAGTCAGTATTTCTAGTTTTCATAAATATGACTTCATATCAGTTTGAATTATTCATAGTTCATTTCACTGGAAAGAATTTATTGTCATGGGAGTTTCAGTTTCAGTTATTTGTCATTGGAAAATAACTATGGGTCCATATAGATGGAGCCGATCCTGCTCCCACTGATCCTACAAAGTTAGGTAAATGGAAGATTAAAGATGCTCGGGTGATGACATGGCTTTTAGGGTCAATTGACCCTCTTATTGTTCTTAATATCAAGCCTTACAAGACAGCTAAAGCCATATGGGGTTACTTACAAATGGTTTACAACCACGAAAATAGTGCCTGACGCTTTTACTTAGAGTATGAAATTGCTAATTACTCTCAAGGAGATCTTTCTATCCAGCATTATTTTTTTGGATTTCATAACTTATGGGCTGAATTTACAGATATTGTTTACGCCAAAATACTCGCTGAATCTCTCTATATAATTCAACAAGTTCATGAGCAAAGCAAGCAAGATTAATTTTTGATGAAGTTACGCTTTGAGTTTGAGAGTGTTTTCTCCCACTTGATGAATCGTGACCCATCTCCCTCCTTGGATGTTTGTTTTAGGGAATTACTCCGTGAAGAGCAGCGTTTTGTCATACAAAATGCTTTCAAGCAAGTTGATGATGTTGTTTTTGCATTTGCTGTCCAAGTTAAAGAAAAAGGTAGGGATGTAACTAGAACTCAATACTACAGTTGCAATGAATATGGTCATATTGCTAGCAATTGTGGCAGGAATGTAACAACCCGTATTTTAGGTTAGAATGTAAACCGTCATTCCTATGCGTAATAGTTCCAAAATCCAATAAATACTAAGAAAATGTAGTATGGTAATCAATTATGTAGTGTGAGAATCTAGTTGAGCATTAACTGAGATCATAAGGATCCCTTAACTCAAAGACTAGTTGAAAGTTTTCCTATCGATTGTGTTTTAGTGAGCATCTAAACTTGGTCAACTTCTATTGACCATAATTTTTTGTATATAATGAATTAGGGGAACTACTATATATCAAATGAATGATCTTTGTGTCCTCTTTCCAACGCCACCGGTGTCGCCTTAATCTAATATTAGGGTAAAAAGTTATGCCCATTTTATAGAAAGGTGTAAATCTACCGAGGGTGCGACGACTGATTCAACGAACCGTCAAGCCTTCCATCGCCCCCAAAATAGAGAGTGCAGCTACTGGACATGACCCGACGATTAAGGTGATAGTTCGTCACTATAAGACCCTGCAAATTTTTTAGCTTAATTCAGTCCTTTAAACTTATTAAGGGGTCCAGACTTAGAAAATTCTAACTAAGTATTCAGACTTAGTATTATTTTAGCGTTTGAAAGTTGGAAATCTTATTTTGTGACCTTTACATCTATTAAATATTGATATTTGAGTTAATTCATGATCAAGAATGTCAATAGGTGTTTCTGGGCAAGTTTCAGATTTTTTGAACTTCGTTTGAAACACCTTTGGAATCCTAAACCAGTGAATCAATGTGATCTTGATGCGTCGCATCAACTTTTGCATTTATAAATATTTTCTCCAGCTCCCAGTGAACAATTCCAGTGAACCGATGTGGACTCGATGTGGTGCGTTGGCTATCGCATTGATGCCAATAATATGACGCGTTAGCCTGAGCGTCAATGGTTCTATTTATAGTCATTAAAAAGATGCATCCTCAGGGTTAATTAAGTCTTTTTTCCACGCCCTTCAGCCCCCATAACACAAAATTTAGCTGTCATTTAGCAAGTTATATTCATTCTTTCATAAATTTCTCAAGAACAAAAATCCTTGGTCAATTAAATTCAAATTCAAAGATCAAGATTCCACCATAAATTTTCCATAATTCACCAACTAAGGTATGTGAAGTGTTCATCCAAGTGTTCCTTCCACCCTTGGAATCCAAGAAACTCTTTTAAAGCTAATGTAGAGTGATTTCATGATTTCCATGATTTGAATTAAAGTGTATTCATGATTATTACTTAATTGGATTTCTATTTCATGATTTATTACAAGATTCATGTAGAGTTAATTGATATGTGTGCCTTATTATGTGAATTCATGTTGAAACTCTTGGAATTATGTAATTGGAATTAAATCACGATGCCTACATGTTGTTTTAGTATTATGTGCATATATTATGCCTCACAAGTGTTTGATTGATTGTCCATATGAGTTGAATTGGGAAATTATATCATGTTAGCATGTATGCAAGTACATGTCATGCAAGTGTTTGCTTGAATACCCAAATGAACGAATGATGACTAAGTAGTTAGTTACCTTGTCTCAAGATTATGCCATGTCTTTTAAGTTTATGCTATCGAGTCCTGGGGGTATTTAATACTTGACAATTTAGCTGTTTGTCTAGATACATGGTCAGTCACAGAGTAGAATCAGTTATGTCTTGATCAGTAGAATTCAGTCAGTTATAGAACTTAGGAACACTCAGTGAACTCAAAATCAGTCTAGCTCAGTTCAGTTCAGTTATACAGTATGATCTATAATAGTTCAGTCTAGACTAGTATAATTTAGAATTCACTCCAGTGTCTATTTAGTTGGGACTAGGATTCAACACCTAGTGAACCCAAGATGAGAACTCTCCTGCCAGTAGAGGGTGATTTTCTTAGAAGCGGTCCTTGCATTCCAGAACTACGTAGCTAGTGTAGGTTGAGACATCAACCTTCCAGTTGGGGGTTGATGAGGTGATCTACCTACCAGTTAATGGTACCACCATTCTCATTCAGAGCACCTACCAGATGAGGGTGACTCAGCACTTGTCCTTACCCATGGAATAGTATTGAAAACCTTAAAACTAGGGTTACAGGTTAGAACCCAAATCAGTTAGAGAAGGGGTATGCCGATTAAATGATTACTTCCCACAGTATCAGTTTTAGATTCAGTCTCAGTATGGTACTAGTTCAGTTCCGCAGATTCAGGACTGCCATACACAGTTACCCAACTCAGTACAGGACTCAGTATAGTCCCACAAAATCAAGACTCTTAGATAGAGTCATTTAGTTACCCGTAATTCAGTATCAGTATACTCAGATATTAGTTAACCAGTATTCAGATTCAGTATTCAATGTTATTACTATCTTGGTACAGTTTACATATTCATGAATGTAATTTCATTCAGTCATACTTATGATATTCAGTTAGTATTATTCATGCATATGAACCCATGCTCTTCATCCTAACCAACCTTGTTTTCCTATTCCATATGTATTAGGATTCCTTTTTTATTTTGAGTCAATATAAATACCTTAGAGTTATTTAATTCTTATGTTATGCACTTATTTATAATTTTTGAAATACTTTGATCATTGATATAATTGTTCTTGGATTTTTTGTAGGTCAACTTCAGTCATTCAAGGATAGTATAGTGTGATTATGCGGACATTACATGCATGATGCTAGGGAGATTGTATGTAGTTCAGAGTAGGGAGCAAGTTTATAAATGAAAGAAAATGTTGTATGTTGAGCTTGCAGTTAGTTGTGTGGTTCCTTCATTGGAATATGTTTAGCTTTGTCAATTATTCACTTATTCATGCTCATCTCCGTGTGTTATCGGTATTCTTTGTGTTGAGTTTGAATACATTGTTTGATCTTGGTTTAGTTAGAGGCCAACTAGTTGCTGAGAATGAGTTTATGGTTATTTTGAAAAGTAAAGTAAGGAAGTTGGTGTTAAGGGCTACCTTTAGAAAAATCCCTTGAAAGCATTAATTGGGCTATAGGGATTACTTAGGGAGCCTTGCAGGGTATGTGGGCCTAATACCTTTTCCTTTAAAGCTTTCGAGTTTTTTTGATCCATTGACAATCGAAGATGAAAATCCTTTTCGTAGTGGATGTCATATGGACCCTCCAAGTTATTTTCTCTATTTCAACATATTTTTGGCATTTTTGTATCTTTCCATAGAGGCTATAGATTATTTCTGATTTACTAGGACCATTGTTTAATTTTTTTTGGCAATCCCTTTAGGTTTTAAGAATATTTCCATATTTTGGAGCTTTTAAAGTTGATAAAATGATCTTAGAACAAAACTTCTAGTAAACATCCTCAAATTAGAATTTTGATAGTTCCATTAGCTCCCGAAAATGGAATTTTATTCTAGGGAAACCCATGGTCTGGGTCTTGAGGCATCTAAGATTCAAAAAATCAATTGGATGGAGTTTAATGAAAAATAAAATAGGGTTGTAAGGCCACTTTTTATCAAAATGACATTGGATGGAAATTTTGAAGGTTCCAATGAGTTTGGAATGCCAAATTTAGTAGGGCAGCATAGTTCATTTTTGTTCATGGGGTTTTGAATGAATACTGATTACCCAATCAAAGCCTATTGGGTCTTAGCAAATTTTTTGGTGTGACAACTTTAGTGGCCCTTGATAGGTTTAGTGGTAGCACCTTTAGTAGCCCTTGATGGTTTTATCACTAGCATTTGTAGCGTGCTCTAATCGCTTTAGTGATTGTATTTTTAGTAGCCCCTAACAATATTAGTCGAAGGGGGTTTAGAAATCATTTGACCTCATTAGTAACCATTACTGCTATTTATAAATTTTTCATTTACTTAAATTCGAACCAATTTTCTGAAGCTTAAAACCTCCATTTTCACTTGTGGGAGATTGCTATTAGTTGAATATCATCAAATGGAAGATGGGTTTGGGTTGAGGATGTTGAGATGGTCATTTTTTGTTATTTTCTTTGTACGTTTCTTCCCTAATTCTCAGGAGGTAGATTTGGGCCCCTATTGAGATCTTGTTTGTGCTTAAATTTTGAGCATGCGTTCCTTGTCATTTAATGGACCTTGTGATAGATTCAATTTCAAATTTCATTACCCGGACCCATGGGCCTATTCTTGACTATATTTTTGACTTGAACATTTATATTGCAATATGTTTGTTGTTTTACTTATATTAACGTCTGGATGGTACTTTTGATAGTGTAATATCATTCAGACATCGTAAAGTAAAGGCAGGTAGTTTATGGATGATTCACGGCTATATTTTTTCTATGAGGTAGGATACAATCTACTCTTCTCTATGAGATGGTGTAATTTCTAAATTCCATGATAAGGGGGGGGGGGGTTCTAGGATAGTCTTATAGCTAGATTATCTTGAATTGGAAAGTTTATTGGATTTTGGGTAGAATTGTAAATTAAGACATAGCATAGAATACTTGCTATAGCTATCGGATGTTTTTAATACTATTATCTATGTACAGGAACTTAGGTTGACATTAAGGATCCCTCAGTATTATATTTATCGTATCACTTAGTGATTTGGACTATATTCTTCGATTATATCCTACTAGTAGCTTGATGGTCGTATTTAACTTATTCTTTTTGAGTTATAATTTTGTTATCATGATAGATTATATATTGTTGGGGACATTGTTATTAGACCAGTTGGACACCATATAAGTTGATCCACTCCCAAACTACACCTCCAAATTGAGGATAAAGTGGTCGTAGATAGTATAGTAACCCAACTAAGGTTAGGTTGTACCCATAGGGACTACATGTATTGTATTTCTCTTTTTCTAGAGTCAATGGTTAAATACGAAAAGTAAATGGGGCAATTTATCATTTAAAGTAACCATAAGCAACTGAGTGTTGCTTTTGGTTGAAACTAATAGGATACGAGCAATAGGATTGTGTTCCCCTGGGTATCTAAAATCCATAGGTTTATCATGCTCAACTGAACCAACAAAGTACCAGTTTGCATAAAGAATCTAATATGTTATGTACCACCACCTATCTTATGGACTCATTGGTAGATTTCACCCTATGCCTTTTGAGTCTCAGGTTGTCTCTCTACTAACCCTTATCATAGATTCTAGTATACTATCACCTTATGGGTCTCAAGTTATTAGATTAAGCAAATTTGCAAAAGAACATAATACTAGTAAGCTAGTTTTGGCAATTAACTCCAAAGTAATTTTGTCATTATCTTTTCCTAGTCCCTACTCAACTTTTGTAGTGAATAGGAATATCTAGGTAGAATCCTAATGTTTGCAACCACTAAGAAAACTATGAAATTGAAGATAATAAGATACATGCATGGTTACTGGTTTAGAACAACTTTACACTTCACCTACTTCATCAATCTTCCAAGGTTTCCACAACCCTGTCTATGGGTTTTCGCAGCTCATACTTATGAAACTACCAATGAAATTCGTGATGTAAAACATTAAAGTAATAACACGATAATCAATGATAAAAGAAAAGTTGGAAACTTAATTATCAATCAAAATCATGAATACAAGAATTCAAGGATAACAATATGTTAAACCATGTAAAAATATGTCAAAGTGCGTAAACAATACTAAAAAATACAATAGACGTATTTATAGTACATGAGTAAACCCGAAAAATCAAAACTCGAGTGAAAAAAGCAAAACGGAGTCGGTGGCTGCTTACTTGGGCCACATATGGTACGCAAGTGGACCCAAGTATGTGCCAAATTTTTTTCCTAGACTTATCTACTCTTTGGATCTTGGATTCTATCACTTACCTTTGTAACATACGGAATACAAGTGCTACATACTGTTCGCAAGTGCCCTTAGTAAGTGATAGGGTCTTTTTAATACCCCGGGAAATTTTTCGTTGAAATTTTGTGCGTAAACATGTTGGGTTCTATCTTCTAGAATGAATTATAAATTTTTCATACAGAATGTCTTAGCTTATGACCCACCATTGCATAGGGTATCGAATAAGATTTCCAACGATATGTGGATCATCCAAAACGGACACCCGAGCGACGAGTTATGAACATTCCGATCGAACCGTGAATAGTAGTGAACAGTAAAACATGCAGGAAAAAGTACTGAGGCCAGGCGTATTTTTGATCCAAATTTAAACAATTATAACTCCTTGTACATAATGATCTGGGTGATATGCTATATATCAATGGAAATCTCTGTGAGTCCTCTTTCCAATGAAATTGGTTTCATCCAATTTTTCTGTCGGAGCAAAAAGTTATGGTCGATCTACTTCAGCCTATCAAAATCCTGAATACAAGAATTCAAGGATAACAATATGTTAAACCACGTAAAAATACGTCAAAGGGCGTAACCAATACTAAAAAATACAATAAAGGTGTTTATAGTACATGAGGAAACCAGAAAAATCAAAACTCGAGTGAAAAAAGCAAAACGGAGTCAGTGGCTGCTTACTTGGGCCACATATGGTACGCAAGTGGACCCAAGTATGTGCCAATAATTTTTCCTAGACTTATGTACTCTTTGAATCTTGGATTCTATCACTTACCTTGGTAACATACGTAATAAAAGTGCTACATACTGTTATCAAGTGCCCTTAGTAAGTGATAGGGTCTTTGTAATACTCCAGGAAATTTTTCGTTGAAATTTTGTGCGTAAATGTGTTG
Source organism: Capsicum annuum (assembly GCF_002878395.1). NCBI lineage: Eukaryota > Viridiplantae > Streptophyta > Magnoliopsida > Solanales > Solanaceae > Capsicum > Capsicum annuum. The sequence goes on from NC_061114.1 coordinate 25,431,457, forward strand.
GGTTCTATCTTTTAGAATGAATTATAAATTTTTCGTGTGGAATGTATTAGATTATGATCCACAATTATGTAGAGTATCAAATAAGCTTTCCAACGATATGTGGATCATCCAAAATGGACACCCGACCGACGAGTTATGAACATTCCGATAGAACCGTGAATAGTAGTGAACACTAAAACGTGCAGGAAAAAGTAATGAGGCCTGGCGTATTTTTGCTCCAACTTTAAATGATCATACCTCCTTGTACATAATGATCTGGGTGATCTACTATATATCAACGGAAAGCTCTGTGAGTCCTCTTTCCAATGAAATTGGTTTCATCCAATTTTTCTGTTCGAGAAAAAAGTTATGGTCGATCTACTTCAGCCTATCAAAAGCAAATTTTTGGGTTAAATTCAAATGATCATAACTCCTCGTACACAATGATCTGAGTGAGATACTATATATCAACAGAAAGATATAAGAGTCCTCTTTCTAATGAAATTATTTTCATCCAATTTGGATATCGGAGTAAAACATTATGGTTGATCTAGTTCAGACTATCAAAACAGTCCACCAAAGGACAGATTCGAGATTTTTTATAATTTTTAGGGGCGTTTTGGTCATTCCCCCTCACCCAAAATCCATCCAAACCCTATATTAAAGCCTATTAGAGGCAATATATGTTATATTTCATCAAATTCACTCAAAAAGAAAACCCTAAGCTCCTACATCCAAATTCAAGAACCTCCAAAGTTCACCATTAATTCTGTAAATTTATTCAAGATTCCAAGTTCGTAGTTCAAGAACTCCAAGAACCAGCATTTAAAGGTATGATTAAAATAAAAAATGAGTATCGATCTAAAGTTCATCATTTAAGGTATGTAGTATTTTTCAACAAGAACTCTCTTTCGTTCTTGTGCCCAAAAGTAATTTTCTTTACAAAGGCATGATTTTTATTTGATTTTTTACGAATTTGAAAGATGAACCCATATCTTATGATGATTATTATGAAATCTTGATATTTATGATTTTGAAAGATGAATTTACATGTGTGGAGATATAAAGCATGAATCTTGAATGATATTTATGATGATTTTGATATTTGGGTCGTGAATCCCCATTGGAAATTGTGGTTTTTTTGAGAAAGTGTGTGTTATAAGCATGTTGATGTTGAATATTTGAGATATTTTGAATAATTTGACCTTTTGGTCTTAATGGAGTTGTTTTAAACTCGAGTGTTAAAGAAATCCACAACGTGGTTGATTTTTTCTAGAAGGGAAGCATGATGGCTCCCAATGTATATTTATATATTACTGAAATTGTTTTGTTGTGGATTGTCTTTGAAATGATCTGAGATAAGTTCGGGAGAAATCTTTGGCACCGAGTGGGAGGTATAAAGTAACCTTACTTCCCTAGAATTACGTGCCCCCATAGGAGTGAGCCTGAGGCTGATTTATATAGTGATCACTAGTTTGTGTGGATTTGATATTGATAGTCCAACTCCTATGGCAAGGATATGATGGCTCTCCCCAATGTGGGTTGTACGTTGGACTCCATGTAGCTCACATGGTTTATGTCGGTTATAGGATCTCCCTGTGTGTGTGTTTCCTCGCGTCTATGGTTAATGGTGAAGTGATTTGAAAGTGGAATTGTGAAAGTTATTCCTTCAAAAGATTTAAGTGATATTTACATTATGAGAATTGATATTCTTGATGAACTGAAAGTGTTTGACAAATTATATGATGAATCACATGTGTTATTGTACTTATTTCATCCTCTCATGATTATGATGATTTTCTTTGGGCTATGTGAGTCTTTCATACATCCTGCATATTTCTTATAAATATTTATGATGATGATGCTTATACAACTGCATACACCCCCAAATACTCGATTCCTTTCCATGGTACTGACCCACATCTTCGGATGTGGGTTGCATTTTCTTGGAATGTAGGTTCAGGTGCTCAGTTCCAAGTTCGACAGTGATTCTTTGGGCATGCTGTTCTACATCCTCTATTGTGGTGAGTCCTCATGTTCCAAGGACGTGATGTCTGATGATGGTTTCACGGAATTGTTTATATTTGATAACTGAGTATGAGTCAGTTGGGGTATGTCTCAATGGCTCGCTGGTTTTATTGATTTTCTTAAAGGCTTGTCATACTAGTAAAGATGTTGGGAGTTGACTAATAAGTCGTATTTTGTTATCTTTCTGAAATTCTTTTATTCTAGGATGATGATTACTCTGTTGATATTTGAGGGTTATTTATGGAAACCCCATTGATTTGTGTTGAACTAAATAAAAATGGCTTAAAGGGTTAGCTTGGGGATACTCGTAGCCTCAAGCACCGTGTGACGATCCGGGACCCATTTTCTGGGGTGTTGCAAACTTGGTATCAGAGCCTGAGGTTGTAAGGTGTCCTAGGGAATCTGACAAGCCGCGTAAAGTAGAGTCTTGATCATCGGTGTGTAGCGTGCCACATCTATGAGCAAGAGGCTATAAGATGTTTTAGGATAAAGTTTGATTCTTTCTTTCAGAAGTCTATCATGCTTAAATTGTCTCTCTCTACTATTGATTCATGCTCTTCTCTTTTAGAAATATACCTCCACAGCACGTGAGAAGAAATAATAATGGTCAGCAACCTCAACCCGCTAACCCATTGAATGAAACGTGTCTCATGCTGAATTTTAGGAAGCCTTTCAGGCACTGGCCCAAGCTGTTACTGCAAATGTTCAGGCCAATCCAGCTCCGGCTCCACAACAGCAGGGAGGTAATTCAGCTGCTGCCAGGATCCGTGACTTCATGTGGATGGATTTTCCAGAATTCTATGGGTCCAAGTCTGATGAGGATCCATGGTTGTTTTTAGAGGAGGTGCGGAAGATTACTCAGGTGATGCAAGCTTGGAGGAAAAGTAGAGGTGAGGGAGTTGTACCTACAACTTGGTAAGAGTACCAGGATGCATTCCTGGATAAGTTTTTCCCTTTGGAGATAAGAGAGGTAAAGGTGGAAGAGTTTACGAACCTGCGATAGGGCTCTATAACAGTTAGGGAGTACTGTCTAAAGTTCAATCAGTTGGCCAAGTATGCTCCTGACTTAGTGGCTGATAAGTAGGCTAGTATGAGTAAGTTTGTGACTAGAGTGTCTAGTTATGTGGTTAAAGAGTGTAGGTCCGCTATGCTGAATAGTTAGATGAATCTTTTTAGGCTGATAGCTCATGCCCAACAGATTGAGGCAGACAAGATTAAGAAGAGAGATAGAATAAAAGGGAATAAGAGAGCTAGGTCCGAGCAGCATGGACAGGGCCAGACTAGATCGCAGGGAGGAAGTCTCCCTCAGTATCACGAACGTTCGTCTATGCCAGCACTGTCATCTTCTAGTGCTCCCATCCCTAGAGGTAGGCAGGAGTAAGGTAGCAGGTCATATGCATTCAGGTCCCAGTATAGTACTGGCAGTAAGCCGAATCGTCCCATGTGTCCTAAGGGTGAGAAGAGGGGTTATTTTCGGTGTGGTAACATGGGTCACAGAGTTAGAGATTGTCCATAGGATGGACAAGGGCATTGTGACTATCGCCCTCAGACCCAGACTCAGACTGTTAGTGCTCCAGTTCCAGTGACTCACCCAGCCCCATCTCAGGGTGCCTCTTCTAGCAATGCTGGCGGGCAGTGACAGAATAGATTCTATGCTTTATCGTCCCACCAGGAACAGGAGCACTCTCCTGATGTTGTTACTGGTATACTTCATATATTTCAGTTTGTTGTGTATGCTTTATTGGATCCTAGATCCAGTTTCTCTTATGTTACACCTTTGATTGCTGTGAATTTTGAAATGAGTCCTGAGATTATTCCTGAGCCTATCCTAGTTTCTACCCCCGTGGGTGATTCGATTGTTTCCTAGAAAGTGTATAAAATGTGTGTTGTTACCATTCTTTATAGAGTCTTGTTGGCTGATCTGATTGAGTTAGACATGGTAGATTATGATGTGATTCTGGGTATGGACTAGCTATATTTTTCTTATGCCTCTATCAATTGTCAGACCCGAGTGGTCAAGTTTCAGTTTCTGGGTGCATCCATATTTGAGTAGTCTGGGAATTCTATGTCACCTAAGAGTCATTTTATCTCTTACCTAAAAGCTAGAAAGCTTATTTGGAAGAGGTGTATTTACCATTTGGTTAGAGTCAAAGACACTAAGTATAAGACTCCAACTCTCCAGTCTATTAATATCGTCAATGAGTTTTTTGATATCTTTTCGGATGATCTCCCAAGGATACCTCCTGATAGAGAGATAGAGTTCGGGATTGATCTTCTTCCCGATACTCAGCCCATTTCTATTCCTCCTTGCCGTATGGCCCCTGCAGAACTTAAGGAGTTGAAAGAGCAACTCAAAGATCTACTAGATAAGGGTTTCATAAGGCCCAGTGTTTCTCCTTGGGGTGCTCCTATGTTGTTTGTGTGCAAGAAAGATGGCTCTTTGCGTATGTGCATTGATTACCACCAACTGAATAAAGTCACCATAAAAAATAAGTACCCCCTTCCGAGAATAGATGATTTGGTTGACCAATTGCAAGGTGCAAGTTGTTTATCAAAGATAGACCTTCTTTTTAGCTATCATCAACTCAAAGTTAGGGAGTGTGACATCCCAAAAACCGCTTTTCGAACTTGTTATTGCTATTTTGAGTTTCTTATTATGCCTTTCGGGTTAACTAATGTCCCAACAGCTTTGATGGACCTCATGAATCGAGTGTTCAGACTATATCTAGATATTTTTGTCATAGTGTTCATCGATGATATACTAGTGTACTCCCGTAGTGAGGATGAACATTCTGATAATCTCCGAACTGTCTTGCAAACCCTTAGAGATCACAAGTTGTTTGCCAAGTTCAGTAAGTGTGAGTTTTGGCTAAGGTCAGTTGATTTTCTGGGTCATATCATTTCTTTCGAGGGTATTAGAGTTGATCCCCAAAAACCGAAGCTGTTAGAAATTGGCCTAGACCTATTTCTCCGATTGATATCTGAAGTTTCTTGGGTTTAGCTGGCTATTACCGCCGTTTTGTTGAGGGTTTCTCCTCTATAGCATTTTCTATGACTTGGTTGACCCAAAAGAAAGTGAAGTTCTTATGGTCCAAATCTTGTGACAAGAGTTTTCAGGAGTTGAAGACTCAACTCACTTCAACCCCTATTTTGACTTTGCCTGATGGTGTTGATGGTTTTGTGGTGTACTGTGATGCTTCGAGAGTTGGGTTGGGTTGTGTATTGATGCAGAAGGATAAGGTGATAGCTTATGCTGCAAGACAGTTGAAACCCAATGAGAAAATTTACCCCACCCATGACATTGAGTTGGCTGCTGTTGTGTTTGCTTTTAAAATCTGGAGACACTATTTGTATGGTGTCCATGTTGATGTTTTTACTAATCATAAGAGTCTGCAATATGTGTTTACCCAGAGAGAATTGAATCATAGGCAGAGACGATGGTTAGAATTATTAAAGGACTATAATATGAGTGTGTTGTACCATCCAGGCAAGGCCATTATTGTGGCGGATGCCCTAAGTAGAGTGTCCATGGGTAGTGTTTCGCATGTGGTAGAAGGTAAGATAGAGTTGGCTCATGATGTACATCGTTTGGCTAGATTGCAGGTTTGGTTGTTTGACTCTGCTGAAGGTAGTATAGGGGTTCAGAGTAGTTCCGAATCCTCCTTGGTTTCAAAAGTGAAGGAAAAGCAATACTTAGATGCTAGTTTGGTCAGATTGAAGGAGTCAGTCAAGGACCAGAAAGTAGAGGTTTTCTCCCAAGAGGGAGATAGTGTGTTGAGATTGCAGGGTAGATTGTGTGTCCCGAATATTGATGATTTGAGGCAGAGGATTATGGATGAAGCGCATGGGGCACGATATTCTATTCATCCTGGTGCCACCAAGATGTATTGAGACTTGCGGGAAATCTATTGGTGGAGTGGCATGAAGAAAGATATAGCAGCATTTGTAGCTAAGTGTGCAACATGGCAACAGGTTAAGGTTGAACACCAAAGACCTAGTAGTATGATTCAAGAGTTTAGTATTCCCACCTAGAAGTGGGAAGAGATAAATATGGACTTCGTGATTGGTTTACCTCCTTCCCAATACCATCATGATTCCATTTGGGTTGTGGTTGATAGGTTGAATAAGTCTGCTCATTTCTTGCCTATTCATACTTCATATACTGTTGAGGATTATGCTAGATTGTATATCCGAGAGCTAGTCAGACTGCATGGAGTTCCTTTGTCTATCATTTCGAATAGGGGTACTCAGTTCACTTCGCAATTATGGAAAGCTTTTCAGAAGGGTCTTAGTACCCAAGTGCTTTTGAGTTCTGCTTTTGATCCGCAGACCGATGGTAAGGCTGAGCGGACTATCCAAACCTTAGAGGATATGTTGAGAGCTTGTGCACTTGACTTTAAGGGAAGTTGGGATAATCACTTATCGTTGATAGAGTTTGCTTACAATAATAGTTTCCACTCTAGTATTGGCATGGCTCTGTTTGAAGCCTTATATGGGAGGAAGTGTAGACCACCCATAGGTTAGTTCGAGGTAGGTGAAGCGGCTGTGAGTGGTCCTGATTCGGTATTTGAGGCTATCAAAAAATTTAAGTTGATTAGGGAAAGGTTGAAAACTGTGCAGAGTCGTCAGAAGTCAAATGCGGATGTTAGAAGGAGAGACCTTAGGTTTGAAGTTGGTGACATAGTGTATTTGAAAATTTCACCCATGAGTGGGGTGAAGAGATTCGGAAAGAAGGGAAAGCTTAGTCCCCATTATGTTGGTCCTTACAAAATTCATAGCCGTGTTGGTAAGGTAGCTTATGAGGTCGAATTGCCTTCCGAGTTGTCCTCTGTTCATCCAATATTCCATGTCTCCATGCTTTGAAAGTATATTAGCGATGCTATGGTAGTTGATTCCTCTGTGAGTGCTGACATTCAAGAAAATCTTTCTTTTGATGAGATTCCTGTTGAGATTCTTGATTTTAGTATTCGAAGACTAAGGAACAAAGAAGTTCCCTTGGTCAAGGTGTTGTGGCGAAACCAATCTGTTGAGGGTGCAACTTGGGAAGCTGAGGCGGATATGCGATCCAAGCACCTGCACCGATTTTCCCCAAACTCCGATCAAGCCGAAGGTACTTTTCTTTCCTAAATCATGCACTTTTGATAAAAGTTGCAGCAGTTCAGCTATCATTTATTATGTGTTCAGCTGTAGTTTCTTGAATTTATATATTCTATGTTGCATTCGGAGTGAGAAACGATGTGGTGATGCGCCTAACGAATGGTTTCAGATGTATTCTCTATTTCCTATCCAATCTAGGTATGTCTAGCGTCATTCGATAATGAATGTTTCCAAGGGGGTATGATGTAATACCTCGGGAAATTTTTCATTTAAATTTTGTGCGTAAATGTGTTGGGTTCTATCTTCTAGAATGAATTATAAATTTTCCAAGTGGAATGTCTTATATTATGACCCACCATTGCGTAGAGTATCGAATAATATTTCCAATGATATGTGGATCATCCAAAACAGACACTCGAGCGCCGAGTTATGAACATTCTGATCGAACCGTGAAAAGTAGTAAACAGTAAAACGTGCAGGAAAAAGTATTGAGGCCTGGCGTATTTTTGCTCCAACTTTAAACAATTATAACTCATTGTACATAATGATCTGGGTGATCTACTATATATCAATGGAAAGATCTACGAGTCCTCTTTCCAATGAAATTGTTTCATCCAATTTGTCTATCGGAGCAAAAAGTTATGGTCGATCTACTTCAGCCTATCAAAAGCGAATTCTTGGGTCAACTTCAAATGATCATAACTCCTCGTACACAATGATCTGGGTGAGATACTATATATCAACGGAAAGATATGAGAGTCCTCTTTCTAATTAAATTGGTTTCATCCAATTTGGATATCGAAGTAAAATGTTAAGGTTGATCTACTTCAGACTATCAAAATAGTCCACCAAAGGACAGATTCGAGAATTATTTGATTTTTAGGGGCATTTTGGTCATTCCCCCTCATCCAAAATCCGTCCAAACCCTATATTAAAGCCTATTAGAAGCATTATATGTTATATTTCATCAAATTCCCTCAAAAAGAAAATCCTAAACTCCTACATCCAACTTTAAGAACCTCCAAGGTTCACCATTAATTCTGCAAATTTATTCAAGATTCAAATATCCTAGTTCTAGAACTCCAAGAACTATCATTCAAAGGCACGATTAACATCTCAAAAATGAGTATCGATCTAAAGTTCATCATTCAAGGTATGTGGAGTTTTTCAACAAGAACTCTCTTTCGTTCTTGTGCCCAAAAGTAATTTTCTTTACAAAGGCATGATTTTTATTTGATTTTTACGAATTTGAAGCATGAACCCATATCTTATGATGATTATTATGAAATCTTGATGTTTATGATTTTGAAAGATGAATTTAAATGTGTGGAGATATAAAGCATGAATCTTGAACGATATTTATCATGATTTTGATAATTAGGTCGTGAATCCCCATTGCAAATTGTGTTTTTTTGAGAAAGTATGTGTTTTTTTATAAGAACGTTGGTGTTTAATATTTGATATATTTTGAATGATTTGACCTTTTGGTCTTAATGGAGTTGTTTTCTACTCGAGTGTGAAAGAAATCCACAACGTGGATGATTTTGATAGATGGGAAGCATGATGGCTCCCGATGTATATTTATATATTACTAAAGTTGTTTTGTTGTGGATTGTCTTTTAAATGATCTGAGCTAAGTCCGGGAGAAATCTTTGGCACCGAGTGGAAGGTATAAAGTGACCTTACTTCCCTAGAATTACGTGCCCCCGTAGGAGTGAGCCTGAGGCTGATTTATATAGTGATCACTAGTTTGTGTGGATTTGATATCGATAGTCCTACTCCGATGTCAAGGATAGGATGGCTCTCCCCAAAGTGGGTTGTACGTTGGACTCCATGAAGCTCACATGGTTTATGTCGGTTATAGGATCTCCCAGTATGTGTGTTTCCTTGTGTCTATGGTTAATGGTGAAGTGATTTGAAAGTGGAATTGTGAAAGTTATTCCTTAGAAAGATTTAAATGATATTTACATTATGAGAATTGATATTCTTGATGAACTGAAAGTGATTGACAAATTATATGATGAATCACATGTGTTATTGTACTTATTTCATCCTCTCATGATTATGATGATTTTCTTCGGGCTATGTGAGTCTTTCATACATCCTACATATTTCTTATAAATATTTATGATGATGATGCTTATACAACTGCATACACCCCCATATACTCGGTTCCTTTCCATGGTACTGACCCACATCTTCGGATGTGGGTTGCATTTTCTCGAAATGTCGATTTAGGTGCTCAGTTCCATGTTCGATAGTGATTCGTTGGGCACACTGTTCTACATCTTCTATTGTGGTGAGTCCTTATGTTCCAAGGACGTGATGTCTGATGTTGGTTTCGTGGAATTGTTTACATTTGATAACTGAGTATGAGTCAGTTGGGGCATGTCTCAATGGCTTGCTGGTTTTATTGATTTTCTTAGAGGCTTGTCAGACTAGTAGAGATGTTGGGAGTTGACTAATAAGTCGTATTTTGTTATCTTTCTAAAATTCTTTTATTCTAGGATGATGATTACTCTATTGATATTTGAGGGTTATTTATGGAAACCCCGTTGATTTGTGTTGAACTGAATCAAAATGGCTCAAAGGGTTAGCTTGGGGCTACTCATAGCCTCAAGCACCGTGTGATGCTCCGAGACCCATTTTGCCGGGGCGTTACAGTCTTCAATGTCCTACATCTAAGCCTTTATATTTCATGTTCGGGTACATACTTTTGTCACATTATCCCTGTCAGTGCCACATACGCCCTCAAAGGCCCAAGTAAGTAGACAAAAGCTTTATTGTTCATCTTTTTTTCTTAAGTCTAGCATCCAAAACCTAATTTTCTACAAAACATACCCAAAACACATTATATCTAACAAAACAACCTAAGAAACATGCATATTTTCACTGTTTTAAGCATCATAAGTACTATATATTTATAGCACATCAACATTCTCAAATAAAACATTTGCATGTCCTTAGGCAACATAACAAAACAATCAGAAAACATGGCAATTAACAAGGAGAATCTAAGACATCTAATGTAGTCACTTATCATCTAAAGTTTTTGTTTATTATCCCCTCCTATATCACAAGTGAAGATCAATTGGATCTATACATAAAAGGACAATGATATGACACAAAGGAATAAAGTTATGGAAAATACATTAGCAACAAACAACCATGCATAATTACAAGTTACACTTACCCAAACAAGTATGCAACTAGCAATACAACCTATGAAACCTCACATCAAAGAAGTCCCCATCAATAATATATGAAATCACTTATGATACTACAGGTACAGTCAAGAAACATTCACACTAGAAAGAAGTTCCAATCAATGCATCTCAAATACCATAGGCTTTCCCTTTTTTCTTTACCTAAGCTTTTAGACAGTCAAGTCAGGATCACTGTAAGACTTTGCTTGGCTTATTATGTATGGTTGGTATTGGTATGGTACATATGTATATAAAGTGACAAAGCCTCCTTTGCACTACACAACTTTGTGGTCTCACCTATCAATCATTTTTCACTTTATTTTCACCCTTATTTCTCTCTTTATTTTCACTTTATTAAGTTTGGGTGGTTTTCTTATTCTTTCATTTTCATAATCTTTTTCTTTTCTTTTATTTTTTCATTTCTTTTTCTTTTGCTACCACACATTCTTTTTTTCTTTTTCTTTTATTTCTTCCTTCTTCATACCCACTTTATATTACGCATCCCTATGATAGCCACCCTCAACTTTGCCTATGGTGAGCTACATAATGTCCAAGGAGGTTTAGGTCTAAAATAGATTCATTGTAACATAAATAAGAAGGTGAAAAGTGAAAATAAAGAAATCGGCTATAAGGCTTAAAACACGGATGATAGGATACTAATACATATTTGGAAGGTCATTGTGGCTATCATTGGACTTAAATAAAAATGGCCTACGATCCATTCCTAACCAACTACCCTAAAACCTATGCAAAACCAACCGTGAATGTTCTTGATTTAACATACAAAGGAAACAAGGTAGTATCTCAGACATACATGGCATAAGATTATATTTCAAAGTTACAAGACCAATCCATTTCATGCAATTGTTAGATATTGTTATCATACCCTAATACTAATTACATAACAATATCCACTATGGTCGAACATATATACATCATATGCAGCTCAAAAAACAAACTTTTGAGAGGTAACATTTTTCTCAAAAATAAAAATCAAAACATGCCAACTACCCTAGATACTTAAAATCTCCTAATTACACAACAAAACACATTAAAATATGAAAAAAAACACATCACGAAACAAATTTAAACTTAGACATACTGCTTTTGCAACCATACCACACTCGATAGGAAAAGAAGCATGGCAAAAAATATCGGTAGAGGCAAAAAATATCTGTGTCATCATAAACACCATGTGGGGATATATTCACTGGTGGAGGCAGTGGTGGTGGCAATGCACTACTAGAAAAACATACCTGCTGCTATTGCTTCAGGGCATGATTATATGACTTGTTTTGATTGTACAACTCCCCTTTCGGCCTCTTTTGGTCAAAATTACGAGGATCAGTGTATCATCCTTAACAAATAAATCAAAGGGTCTAGGTCCACTCGTAGGTACAACCTGAATAACTAGGTGTATGATGGGAGGGATGACTATCATGTGGCTATTTATGAGAGAGCTTACCTTTTCTATCAAAGATTACATCTACCCTCTTATGCCTTCTAGATATGATGTTTTAATCACTGTGAACCTGGCAACTACATGTATCTTAAAATCATTAGTAAATGATTAAATTCATCACATAACTGTGTCATAACAGTTATATATGCAGTCTCCCATCTAGCCTCCTTCGTCTCTAGTATGTTTTTAAACCATAGCTGAATCTGCTCATACAAAGTCACCACCTCTATCTCCACATTCTTTATTCATCTAGTGGTGATACTCTAATAATGCACGACAAACTAAAACCATACCTGATGTAGCAACATAAGTAGATAGGTAGTACGCTCTAAAGTTACACCCACTGGCTATGTAGTAGAAGCTAGGGATGATGCAGATGTCTCTTAGGTCACCTTACACTATGTACTAGCCATGGGGGCCTCTCTTTGCTCCCCTATCTCAAAATCTATACTAGTTCCCACATTATTTCTCTATTCCTCACTAGGCTATATGCAAATTGAAGTTCCCACAGTTTTATCTTGAGGTACATTGACATGCACACTAGGTGATGTGTGAGTAGATACTAACACATTTAAGGCTTTTAACTAAGAATAATTGCAAAGTCTTAAGCAACTTTTGTTGTTTTTGATTTTTTATGTTTAATTTTGCAGTAGAAGTTGATATGATAGAGAACCAACAAGAATGGAAGCAAAGAAGTTGAAATCTAAAGAAAAGTGTGGCTGACGATATTTGTGATAAGTCGTCAGCCCCGTGATAGCTATCAACTTCATCGTCAGCAGTAGACAAAGAATTGGACTAAGTTAAAAGTTGTGACGATATTTTGTGATAGGTTGTCAAAGGTCTGATAAGCTGTCAAGATTGTTGTCAGCCTTAAGCAGGAAGAGCCAAAACTGAAGAAAGAGTCGACAATATTTGTGATAAGTAACCAGCCTCCTGATAGGCTGTCACAAATGTTGTTACCTAATTCGAGGAATTTTTAAAATTTTTTATTTGGTTTCCTTATTTAGGGTGAACTATTTAAATATTTGTTTAGGGTTTTCTTGGAGAGGCATGCACATTGAGTTTTGACGATACTTTGATATTTTCTCTCTCTAATTTTTTAGCTTAAAAAATCAAATACTTTGAAGAGATTATTATCATTATTTTGGGATTTCCTTTGTGATCTAATCTGTGATTCTCTAGTTATTATTCTTCTTGTGGTAAGTTTAACTTTCAAAGCATGAATACAACTAGTTGTTTTGATTTTAGCATTATGAGTGGCTAAATTCCATTAACATGAATTATTGGATCTAGGGTTAGGGCTTGATAAAGTGCTGAGTGATCAGGATTTGAAAGGTGGTAGGACATTTTGTTAATTCTGAGATTTTAATTAATGTCTGTTTGTTGGAAACAATTGATAAAACCCACTTTTATTTTCTTAAGAATGAAATCAAATATAGTGGGAAGTGAATTATCAACAAGGACTCGAAAATACTTCGTTTAATAATTAGCGATGTAATAAGGTTTGTTAACCTTAGGTAAAATCTAGGCTTTGAATATTAATTCCCTAAGTCCAAGAGGATTAGGTAATTAAATGCTTAAGTAGGTCGAGAGACATTTAGGCATAACTTTAATAAAGATAACTTGTTGTCCTATCTGCTGTGAGAATCTTGAACTACTATTAGCATTTGTCAAGTACCAAAACCCCTAGTGAACATGATTCTGGTTTTTCATAAACTCTTGATTAACAACACTTAAGTTAAAGTGACCCACAATTTATTGGCTAATCTCCAAAATCCCTATTTTATCTTTTTGTATCATCTGTTTGAATTCAACTTGTAGATGTAGTCTCAAATTAATTTAATCGCCACTCACATTATTTCCTGTGGATTCGACCCTAACTCCAAAAGTTGGGTAAATATATTGATGACGACCGCCTTGCACTAAATTGAAGTGTAAGTTGAGTGTTATCAAAAAAAGTGTCGTTGCCCAGGAACAATTTGGTGTATTGAGTTGGTTTGGATTTTTAGCCTACTTGGTTGAATTCAAACTTATAAATATTTGTTTTTAATTTTCTTTTATTTCTTGTGTTTGGTAGATTTTTATTTTAGTTTACTTACTACTATGACATCATGGAATGAACATGATGTTTGTGGTTAAAAATCTTATCTTGATGATCCATGTCCATATTGTGGTGGACCTCACTTTTGACAAGACTGTAGATATATTCCCTGGAGAGATGTGTGCACCATCTCCATCCAATTAGAAGTATGATTGTTCTGTATGTGGTGGTCAAGATGGACATTAGAGTGATTGACCAAATGCTCCCTCCCCTCATTGTGCTAACCCAAATTCTAGTTTTTTCTTATGATTTTGATAGGTCTTTTCGTCAAGAAAAGGAAGAACGAAGCACCGGAAAGAGTGGCATTGAAGCTATGCTTCAACTAATGTTGGATCGTATGGACACGACGAATGATATCACATATGATATACGTCATGACATTAGGGTAGTTAACAAGGAAAGACAAAGGATAGGGGAGATGGATATCGAGGTCAATCATTTAAGGCACTTTTCTACATTATGTTTAGATGATATCTTGTTTGTGGAATCATTTAGACTAATCAAAGAGTGTGAATATGAGGAGCAAGAATCCTATGCAGACGATGAGCTTGATGTTGATCAACCCTTGGAGATTTCCCAACCTGCCGAACCAACCATGAGGGTTAATGCCAATATTGGGGAAATGGTGCTAGCGGTAAAAGAAGAAATCAAGAACAATCCTTGTGAAGACTCTAGTCCATTTCGGGGAAAAGATACTAATAGGGATGCTACTCCAAAAGTAAGTGTTAGTTCTCATTCGAACCACTTTTCAACATTATGCTTGGTGGATGTGATGAAAGTCGAATCACCCAAGCAAATGATGAATTTTAAAAATAAGGAGAAATTTTTTACATTTTGGAGTTTATCTTTCGAAAAGGGTATACCACAACCCCAATCATAACAGCTAAGAAGCCTAAATATCTATTTCCATTTAGTAGCTTTTTAAGATCCGCACTACTTCCCAATGAGCCCACACGAAAGTTTGATGCAAAATTGGGCAAGCGGTTCAAGTCTTCAAAGTGGTGTGGTAGAACATTCCTTATCATGACCTCACCTTTTCCCAATGGATCTAAAAGAAGTAAAGATTGAAACATAGGCCAACAATTCAAATTGTCTAAGTGGAGGGATAAAGGATGTATCACTTTCAAGGTATCTTGATGAATTCTGAGTAGTGAGGATAACCTGGTCATGCCGCGACATTAACTCAGGCACAGCGTGGGAGGCAACCCAAGGTAGTTTATTATTTGTATTCCTATTATATGATTGACATCAGATCTTTTCACCCATGATGCCACAGGTATGTTTCTGACTCTCTTGTTTTGGTTTGATGCATTAGGGATAATGTATGATTATAAGTTGAGGGTAGGACAACTTGTGGGTATTTATGTCCTCTTGGGTCTTTTGTTGCCGTGCCTCTTTTTCCTGGAGTCTTGTTCCTAGTAGAGCCGACATGTTTAGGCGTATTATATTTTTTTTGTGATGTGTTGTGGTTAACTAAGGAAAAATAAGTATCTAGGACAGTTGACATATTTTTGTTGATTTTTCTTGGAATGATAAATACCTCTCCAATTGTCTATCTGGTAACTATGTGATGAGCATCTATATGTGACTATGGTGAATCTTTTTATGGCATTAGTAATAGGAACATGATAATCACTACTAACAATTCGATGAACCGAATAGGTAGTAGCTTGTGATGTACCTTTGTGCCATGTGTGTGTTAGATGCTACATAGTTCCCGTTGTGTATTAAATCCAGAACTTGCCTGGTTGGTCTTGCCTTGGTTGTAGGATAGCAGTTAGGAAAGGATCATAGGTCGTTGTTGATATTAGTCTACTTTTAGCCTAAATGACCTTCCATGTGTTAATAATATCCCTTGATCCTAATTTTGAGCCTGAATGCCTATTTTTATTATACCTGTCACCTTCTCATTTGTATCATAATGAACCTATTTTGGCCCTGGTCCTCCTTGGATAATGTGCACTTTGACTTAGGCAAATAACCTAAGTTGAGGGTGGCTATGATAGGGGTGTGTGATGTAAAGTGAGTATGAAAAAGGGTAATTAAAAATAATATATATATATATATATATATATATATGCAAGGATGAGTATGGTAGAAAAAGAATGAGAAAAGAAAAGTTGTGCAAAATAGAAAATGATTGACTAAATGACCAAACTTATCCTTAATTTGCTTAATCAAGAAAGGGAGAAATAAGGTAAAGGTTGATAAGCTAGACCCCCAAAAAAAATAGTGTAGTGACAAAGAGGCTTATTTACTTTAAATATTCTTGCGTATCATACCAGCCCTAAGCGTACATTACAAACTGAAGAAAAGTCCTATATTGATCGTAACTTAACTGTTTGAAAGCTTCGGTAATGAAAATAAGGGCAAGCTTATGGTATTTGGCATACATTGACTGGAACTTCTTACTGAGAGTGAGTTTCTCTTAACCATCCCTGCATTTTCATGCTTGATTTCATATATGAGTGAGGAGGGACTTGTTTATTGTAAGGGCACATCCGTTGCATTGCTAGTTGCCTACTTATTTGGGTAGTGTAATTTGTATATAGGCATGATTATTATTGCTAAGTTGATGCCATATCTTGATTCCTTTCTGCCACATTGTTGATATTCATGGATATACATAGATGGGTTTAAAAAGATTGAAAGTAGAGAGGGTAATGTGTTTTGAACTAAAATTGATGATCAATTGTCACAGGTATCTTATGTGTCTCTTGGTTAAGCATTGTAATGTTGTGTTTTAGTTTTTTGAGGACAAGCAATTGTTTTAAGTTGAGGGTGTTGATGTGTGAGGAGATGCTAACATATTTGAGGCTTTTAACTAAGAAAAATTACAAAGTCTAAAGCAACTTTTGCCGTTTTTGATTGTTTTATGTTTGAGTTTGCAGTAAAAGCTGATATGATATAGAACCAACAAGAATGGAAGCAAAGAATTTGAAATCTGAAGAAAAATATGGCTGACGACATTTGTGATAAGTCGTCAGCCCCGTGATAAGCTATCAGCTTCATCGTCAGTAGTAGATAGAGAATTGACCTAAGTTGAAACTTGTGATGACATTTTGTGATAGGTCATCAAGGGTCTGATAAGCTGTCAAGATTGTCGTCAGCCTTAAGCAGGAAGAGCCAAAACTGAAGAAGGAGTTGGCAATATTTGTGATAAGTCGTCAGCCTCCTGATAGGCTATCACAAATGTCATCACCTAATCCAAGGGATTTCAGAAATTTTATTATTTTGTTTCCTTATTTAGGGTGAACTATTTAAATCCTTGTTTAGGGTTTTCTTGGAGAGGCCTGAATATTAAGTTTGATGATACTTTGATATTTTCTCTCTAATTTCTTGGCTTGAAAAAGCAAATACTTTGAAGAGATTATTATCACTATTTTGGGATTTCCTTTGTGATCTAATTTGCGATTCACTAGTTATTATTCTTCTTGTGGTAATTTTAACTTTCAAAGCATGAATACAACTCATTATTTCAATTTTAGAATTATGAGTGGCTAAATTACATTAACCTGAATTATGGGATCTAGGGTTAGGGATTGATAAAGTACTGAGAAATCAGGATTCAAAAGGTGGTAGGACTTCTTGATATTTATGAGGTTTTAATTAACATCTGTTGGTTGCAAACATTAGATAAAACCCACTTTGATTTGCTTGAGAAAGAAATCAAATATAGTGGGAAGTGATTTATCAACAGGGACTTGAAAATACTGCATTTAATAATTAGCGTTGTAACAAGGTTGGTTAACCTGAGGTAAAATCTGGGTTGTGAATATAAATTCCCTAAGTCCGAGAGGATTAGGTAATTAAATGCTTAAGTAGGTCAAGAGACATTTAGGCTTAACTTCGATAAAGATAACTTGTTGTCCTATCTACTGTGAGAATCTTGTACTACTCTTAGCATCTGTCAAGTACTAAAACCCCTAGTGAACATAATTCTAGTTTTTCATAAACTCTTGATTACGAACACTTAAATTAAAGTGACCCACAATTTATTGGCTAATCTCCAAAACCCCTATTTTATCTTTTCATATCATCTGTTTGAATTCAACTTGTAGCTATAGTCTCAAATTAGTTTAATCGCCACTCACATTGTTCCCTGTGGATTCAACACCGACTCCAAAAGTTGGGTAAATATATTGACAATAACTGACTTGCACTAAATTGAAGTATAAGTTGAGCATTATCACTAGGTCTCCTCAAAAGTTTTGAACGTAACAGATCTTTTACTGTGTTAATCTATTTCGTGAATTTTAGAGGTAATTTCTTATCAGCTTCTCAGAACTCTTGTACATCTGCATCATCACACAATCACTGTATAACACAAGAGAATATCAAAGTTGTGGTATCCTTAAAGGCTCTCTCATAAATCTCGTACCGAATGATCGATGCAAATCAATGTCATACCTGACCATCATGCTAGCAATTGGATCACCTCCCTCTTATGTTAATATAATGTTCGAAGTAGTCATACGCAATAAATATATAACTATCAACCACAAAAACTTTGCAGCAAAAGTAATTGTCGCCTTCTTTATCATTCCCTTCCCCTTGATCCAAATGGGTCTCATCACCCAAAGGTGAAATGTAACAACCGATCCACCTCTCCATCTCAACTCTCTTATGTCTACACTCAGTATCCCTCATAATATGTCTATCATGTGTGACTCACAGTATGTGATCACACTCTACTGTGGATGTTGGGGTAATATATTCTGGGAAAAAGAGAATTTGACAGAGGTTTATCGCTAATATATCAACCATGACCCCTCTTACCAGTGTCTTTTCAAGATCTGGCTTCTTAGTATGACTTAGAAGACCTCTAGATCTATGCATATTAACATATACGGTTGCATGATATGATACATAGAACTCGCGTACCAATGTCGGGCTATATAAACTGAGTGGTTTAGTCATTTACTCAAACTGAAAATGATCAATTCCATCCCACAACTGATGTTCTTTGCTCAAGCAAGATAGCTTAATCCCATGCTCCTTATAAATAACCCTCTTGTCTATGTCAATCTCTGTAATATATCTAACTCTATCGAATATCATTCAATGTCGCTCCACACACTATTTTGAGTTTACTTCCTCAAGAGGTACCTTCGAGACATGTGAAAGGAAAAATTCTATCTCTACTATGCTTGTATCTCAGAATCTGGTACTTTCACCTGATAGGAAGATTGTTCTGTCCCTCCTCTGACTGGGGTACACCTGACGGCTGCTTATAAACTATGGCACCCTCTTCAGAATTGTGTACTATTAATGATTTCTGCTGGATTGCAACCTCAGACTCATCCTCAGACCACTTTTAAGACTGGGGGTCCTTTGTATCAACTTGCAGAGTTAGATTCGACTCTGCCTCACACTTAGTATTATCATCATTCTGTGGGGGAGAGTGTGGAGGTGATCTCCAGTCTAACTTCATCCTTGGCTAGGCTAGAGCTTCCTAGGCATCATGGACAACTTCAATAGCCCCAGTCTGAGTCCTACTGAGTAAAAGCTATCCTTCTTCCCTTGTGTATGTAATTTGATAGATACACGCCTATGGTCCCCAAAATAAGAGTCTCAGCTGCCTCAGTATCTTCTCTCTAGCCACTCAGTGAGTCACTCTACCTGCGCAATTAAATAGGGTGCTCCTCCTCGAAGCCATTAGGCTCGGGGGACTTGTCCCATCTCTTCAATGAAGCAACCTTCTTATTTGCATCTTTGGGAGTCATGTGTACCTAAAAAACCAAGTGTTAGTTTCTAATAGAGAATGAAGGACTGCAAAATTAAGGAAAAACCCAAAATTTTATAACTTTGAATTTTCCTTCAATTTTCACATCCCTATACTCGTACTCAGGTCCAACAAGTCCAATGTGCACATATACATCAATAATTATATTTTTCAATATAAACTATCATGCTAAACATTTGGTATACCTCTACTTTTTCAAGTTCATCTCTCGTTTAGGGCCTAATCTTATGATTTAATTTTACGACAATGCCTTATATTAGGATTTTTAGCTATTTCAAGGTTCCTACATACATGCATGATGATTTCTACTAACTTCGAATGTTATTAAACATACCAACTTGCTTATTTAATATATAACTCAAGTTACCATCACAATGAGCCAAGAAATTTACCTTTTCTTTGAAAATCCGGGAGCGAACCATGAAGAAGTGAATAAAATCCAACAATTTAGAGTGTACTTAGTTCTTTAGGAGAAGTTGGTACCTCAAAAAGGTATAAATACAATCTAATCTTGTGTGTGGGAACGTGGGTAATTCAAAAGTTTAGAGGGAAATTGAATTTTTTAAGAGAGAAGATGAATTTTGAGGAGTTGTTATGGTAAAAATGAGCAACAAACGTCTTAAATATCAATAGGTGCCGGTTTAGGGTCTTCATAAGCATCCATGGGCCTAAAATTTTAAACAAAATTTAGTCACACAAGTTTCTCACTTACAGTACCCACATATGGGTTGTACGTTGTGTGTACGATACATATTTTGGGACCGTATGTGGGCCCCTCTTTTTGGCCAAATCCCTTGCTCTTTGGACTATTTATTTTTCTATTTACTCTGGAACCTATGAGGTCATGAAGGGAACTTTTTACCCTGTAATGAGATTTATGTGTAAAAGTCCAGAAATATTCCCCAAAAATCCTCAAAATTTAACCTTTCTAATTAAGCACAACATACTTGGCCCACACTGGACTTGTGACCCTGATTAGTTAGTCACTAAGTCCCCTTACCTGGAAGATTATGAATGTAGTGGGTTATCTCCCACCCAGTGCTTGATTTAACGTTGTGGAACAATGTGGCTATGTTGGTTACTCATACTTCACTAACAAGCCGTTGCCTCCCATGAAACGCTTGATTTAACATTGCAGCAAGACATAGTTATCTTAACTACTATGAATTTATCAAGATACCCAAAAGAGTACCCTTCTAGGGCATCAATACAGTCAATCACTGATGCTACTCTGATTTCATTCGGCTGCTTCATCGTTCAATGGAAATTGAATGTGACTTCTTCCTTATTGACTCTGAAGTTGAGTTTCCCCATTTGCATATCGACCATAGCTATTCCGATGTCCATAAATGGTCTGCCAAAAATTTTAGGCATCTTGAAATCAAACACACAATCCAAAATCACAATGTCAGCTGGAAAGATTAGGTGATCACCTCTTACCATCACATCAAATGATATGCCAATGCACTTCTTGGTCATGCAGTCAGACATCAACATCCGTATATTAGTTGGCTCTGGAAGGCTCAAAACAAATTGTTTGAACATGGCTAGCAGCATCAAATTTATGCTAGCCCTTAAGTAACATAGAGCTTTGGAAAATAGGGAGATCCAAATAGTATGTGGAATCATGAATGCACTGGGATCACCCATTTTCTACACCAGACAACTAGAAGTAACTGCACCATAATGGTGCAGTACACCAACATCCTAAAAATTCACAGTTTGCTTCTTGTCACTAACTCTTTCATTAACCTGGAATACCGAGGCGTTTGCACCTATGCTTTGAGTAGAGAGATGTTCAACTTTATGTCCTTTAGAATTTCAACAAACTTCTTGAACTTCCCTTCCTCTTTCCTCTATTTCATCCATTGAGGAAAATGTGGTGATTGTCGTGGGATCGACTTTATTAATTTCTCACTTACCTTCCTTGTATATTTATCCTCATCATCTTTACCTTGACCGTCTGTTGCATTTTTTGACTCTAACACAAGCGTCTGATCAACATCAACTTTGTAATTCCTTGGGATTTCCGCAGTAGAGACATAAGGATCCATAGTAGTTATACCACTCCATGTGGTAATATCAAGAACATGACAATTAATTTTTGGATTTTGAACAATGTTACTTTGGAGGGTACCAGGCCTCCTCGTATTCAGCGTTGCCGAGATCTGCCTAAAATGGTTCCCTAACTACTTGATAGCAATTGTATGAGACTCAACTTTCTGTGTCAGGCATGAAATATCTGCTTTGATCATATTAAGGCTGGCATCTTGACTCTCTTTCCCCTTCACTAGTTTGGTCAGTATCTCTTTGATACTAGATTTTATATCCCGAATGACTAGTGCAATGTACCTATCTCCCTTTACTTTATAGTCATCCCTTCTATGCCAGTCACCATCTCGCTACCTACTGCAATATATGTATCTATCACCATAATAGTTTTTCCTAAATTTAATTTTCCTTGGGCTTGGATACTCGACAACTGACGATAAGCTCTGGAAGCTGAACCATGTGCTCCTACTGCATTCACATTCTCAAAATTTATTGGTGCAAATTACTTAGCAAGCACCCTAGTCTCTGTCCTAAGTTGTGCTACCTCTTGTGCTATTGCATAATCAACTAGTCTATGATCTCTAGATGGCCCAATGGAATAAGTTCCAGCACCACCTTTAGCATCCTTAGTATGCCATCATCGGTTTATGACTGGGATATGGACTAGAATATTAGAAGCTACCTCCCAGCACAGTCTCAGAAATAAACCTTTGATGATGGTATTTGACATTGCTCTAAAATTGAAAGACAGGGCTCTATTAAATATTTACTAAAAGATCGTCCCTTGAATCTGATGACAAGGAACAAAACTAAATTTCTTCTTGAATCGAAAACATGCCTCATACATAGATTCTAAAGACAACTGCCTAATATTATGTATATCAAATTTCAACTGCAACA
The DNA here is from genome assembly GCF_002878395.1 of Capsicum annuum. Lineage (NCBI taxonomy): Eukaryota > Viridiplantae > Streptophyta > Magnoliopsida > Solanales > Solanaceae > Capsicum > Capsicum annuum. The sequence goes on from NC_061114.1 coordinate 25,454,028, forward strand.
TCCTTGATGGAGGAAAGAAACAATCAAGCAACTGTCGCCATAACTCATTCTTAGTTGTTATTGAGCCTCAAGAAAGTTCCCCCAACCATAGTAAAGCTTCTCTGATTAATGAGAAGGGGAGTATCCTCAACCTCAATGACACAACCTGAACCAGGGCCTTGTCTTAATGGGCATCTCAGGCCCAACAAGGACTGAAGACCACCCTGTTTCGCATGCCAACCATCCATGCATACAACCCGAGTCGATGAACTCCGAACATAAAATACGATAGCATGTTGAACAACACTAACACTCTGGGATAGGTCAACGAACATAAACAGCCCAATCGAGTCCAACCATACCAATACTCAATCAAAGAACCGTGACCAAAACCTTAATAACAACCCAGTCCATAACCCAACAATTCCATAACATAATGAGAAAGGATTGAACAACCAACAATACAGTCATATGGTATCAGCCTTAATACCAATGTCAATTCTAAGGCTAACACCATTATCAACACTGCCCATTCCAACCCATTACAGTTCTACAAAGCCTTTATTCGAAAGTAAAAAAATATCCGATCGGGACATGCCCCAGAACATGGCAGAAAATAATGTCCAAAACTAAACCAATGAAAAAAGTAAGAATCAAAAACATGAAATGTAACCTTCCGAATTATGGAAGCTCACAACTTCAAGTTAGCACAAGTTGTATCAAAGTTCACGTCTACTGAGTTGGAGGTTTATTATGACTAACACCTGCATCTCGTGGGGATATATCTACCAAAAGATAGGCTAGCAGGTGAACTCTAGAAAGTAACTAAAGGATAAGGATAAAATAGTGCCAAAAGTTCAAAACCAATCAATCAATGCACATATATATATATATAGATATGCCATGCCGGAATAGGGAACTAGATTAACATGAACTTTTGCAACTCTTAACCTGGCTTGTGTAGCACAACCGTCCTAGACCAAGGAACTACACATTATATGGGCCCAGCTTTCCCCAAGCTTTAAGGTCCCCAGTACCTGCAGCCGCATGAACCAGAGAGTATCAATAATCATAAATCCTATATGGAGGACTCAAACTACCTGACATAATCAAGGTGACATAAGAACCAATACATGTTGTATAGGGGTCTCTAACCTTCTATTCATTTAGTCATTCAGGGGACTCCACTCTCATAATTTAGTTACACATTCTGCCATGAAGCCTAATTTAAAACCATCATTCCATATACACAATCAATAAGTCAATTAGTTACCAAAGGCATTATGTTTGTATCGTCATACCAACACTACCTATAAGTATACCATATGCCATTATCATTATCAACCGATTTTTTATTTAATTGACTATGGGACTCAAACCCATTATCTATCAAAGACACCTGTTCGATTCAACGTTTAGGGACCCGAACCCATTGTCTAAAAAAGACATAAATCAAGTAAGTATTTAGGGACTCAAACCCAATATCAATTTAACCACCAAGGTTAATATATAATACATTTTAGAGCCAACAAGGCATTTCAAACCACTTACCGGCCTTTCATAATCATTAGGCCAAGACTTAGTTCAAAACAACAGTATCGTGTGACTATTTCTTTCCCTTAGGCATTTTCACAAACACTTTGAGGGCATGTATTTTCCATGACCAAAAGAAAAGTGTAAAACTTTCAATCTAGGGTAAACCATTACCCAATTGTGAAACCACAACTACAAAGCACCCACATGTGCACCATATCACCAAAATCATGCATACAATCAATTTAAACTAAGAGTAAACAATACTCAACAATATGCATAAAACCCTCAACATTGGTTTTAAAAACCACCATTAATGAATCACAATCAAGCTTTAAAAACCATAAAATTCATGAAATAACAATAATAGAAGAGTCACATGTTTTACACAAGATGATTCCCAAAACAAACTTTACCCCTTTAGCCTCAAAATGAACACTTGTAGAAACCCTAGCTTCAATTATTCAAGAGTAAGTTAGAGAGTGTTTTTGGAGTATTTAATCCTTAAATAGTGTGTTGTGAGAGGCCAAAAAATATTTTAAGACATTGGGACTTAATGGTGTTATGGTGGGAAATGTCTGGAATACCCTAATCTTAAAATCTAAAAACTAACTTGCAAAAGGGTATGGTAATACCCCCGTAACCATACACTATGGTAGTGTGGTATGCTTTTTCGTACCCTAGACATCACCATCGACCACCACACTTATCAACATATGACCTACGACCCCTCATGACCATTTTGTATCATGACATATAAGTGGTATACTATGACTCGTACCCTAAACAAAATCCACTAGACTAAGTGTGAAACATCATACGACCAAATTACATATGAATCATAGACAATCATACACTTGTACTATCCTAGTCGTACCTAGAAAGAAACCAAATCAAAACTCACTGATGAACATACGAGAGATAGGCCCTAAGTATTACCCAAGTATACGGCTGATATGCTCTAACCATACCCTGTCTAGACACTTAAAAACCCAGGAACTTTTTCTATGGGTCAAGAGACAGGGTATTTCAATCTTCCTTACCGAGATCATTCATTCTCGAATAATAGGAAAGGTCGGACAAACATGATTCACACCTTTAGATGCCTCCACTCTTACCTTAAAGACAAAATACAAAGATGCAAGGAATCAATACTTCCTTTAATTAACATAAAAATAATAAAAACATGTTCAAGAACACACACCTTCTATACTAACATCTCGAGCAAAAAGCAAAGGTGGATACTTGGACTTTATGTCCTCTTCTGCTTTCCAAGTAGCTTCTTCCACCTTGTGGTTCCGTCATAGAACCTTAACCAAATCTATATCCTTGGTCCGCAACCGATGAACCTACGAATCTAAGATATCAATCAGAACTACCTTATAAGAAAAAGAATTCAAAGTATCCAACCCTTCCAAAGGAACAACCTAAGAATGATAACCCCACATATTTCCTCAACATAGAAACATAAAAAACCAGATTAATGGTGCTCAAGATAGATGGAAAATCCACTTCATAAGCATTATTGATAACCCTTTTTAATATCAAGTAGGGACCGACATACCAAGGACTCAAGTTCTATTTCTTACTAAAGAAAATCACTCCCTTCCAAGGAGATATCCTTAAGAATAAGCTATCACCGACATAAAAATCCAAATCCCTGCTACTCACATCCTCATAGGACTATTTTCAACTTTGAGTGGCACTCAGCCTATCACAAATCACTTTAACTTTCTTCAAAGCATGATAAACCAAATCAGTACAAAGAAACATGCTTTTACTAACTTCATACCAATCATTAGGAGAGCGACATATCCTGCCATACAATGCCTCAAAAAGAACCATACTGATTGCAAAGGAAAATGGTTAAACCAATTTCCTCCATAGTAAAATACATAGGCATGGAACATATCTTCTAATATTTGAATGGTCCTCTCTGCTTGTCCATTCAACTACAAGTGGAAAGCAGTACTAAGTCACACCTTTATTTCCCAAACCTTTCTTAAATAACATCCAAAAATAAGATGAGAATAGAGTACCTCAATCCTAAATAATAGAAAACAAAGCACGATGTAATTTCACAATCTCCACAAGATGTAATTTAACATAATCTTTAGCCTAATAACTAGTCCTCACTTACAAGAAGTGAGCGCACTTAGTCACTATATCCATAATAACCCAAATCAAGTCACATTGACTTCGAGTCCGAGGAATACCAATAATGAAATCCTTGTTAATCACTTTCTACTTCCATTTAGGAAACTCAATCTCTTGGTACAAACCACTGTGTCCCATGTGCTTAACTTTCACCAATTGGAATGTAAAACATCTAGCCATATATTTAGCCATGTCTCAATTCATATTACTCCACCAAAGGAACTCTTTAAAATCATGATACATCTTGGTAGAATGAGGATGAGTAGCATAGCGAGATTAATGAACTTTGGCAAAAATTCTTTCCCTCAATACATCGATGTTGGGAACGCATAACCTACCTTGGTAACTGAAGATACCATCATTACCAATCACAAAATCAACAACTTTTCCTAGCCCGTATTTTTCTTAATCTTCATTAAATCAAAATCCAATATTTTCTTTATCTTATCTCAACAACGAGAGAAGACTAAGATATCTAATGCACAAGCACACCTCCATTCTTAGAGTTGTTAAGACAAACTACAAGTCTAGCCAAATGGTGAATGTTCTTCACCAACTCCCGCTTTCCCATATCCATATGAACTAGACTCTCTATGGATAACTTCGTAAGAGCATCAGCAACTATGTTGTCCTTACCTAGATAGTAGTAAAAACTATATCTTATCCTTTTAGCTTTTCAAGCCACCTTCTCTACCAAGATTTAGCTCTTTCTGAGCACACACGTACTATAGGATTTTATGATAGAGATGATATCAATATGAATACCATAGAGATAGTAAGGAAAATTTTCCAAAGCCAAAACCACAACAAATAACTCTTAGTCATAAGTAGGGTCTCCTCATAAACTTTTAATTTCCTCGAATCATAAGCGACCATCCTACTATGTTGCATTAACAAACAACCCATCCAAACAAGAGAAGCATCACAATACACTACGAAACCATCGCAACCCTTGGGCAGGTTTAAAACTGGAGATAAAGTCAACTTTTCTTTCAACTTTTGAAAATTACCCTCACACACATCCAACCATGAGAACATAACCTTCTTCTAGGTCAACCTAGTCCTTCAGGAAAATCCAGTCGAGAAACCTTCCACAAATATTCTATAGTAATCGGCTAAACCCAAGATGCTCCAAATATTAATTGGAGTCTTAGGTCTATAAACCTTTTTAACCATCGCAATTAATTAAGGATCTACTATAATCCCCTCACTAGAGATAACATGACAAAGAAAAGTCATAGCCTTTAACCAAATCTCACACTTGTACAACTAGTATACCAACATCAATTATTCAAAGTCATAAAACCACGCAGAGTTGATTGACATGATCTGCCTTACTCTTAGAATAAACAAAGATGTTATCGATGAAGACAATGACAAACAAGTCCAGAAACTGATAGAACACCCTATTCATGAAATCTATAAATGTCATTGAAATATTTATTATCCCAAAGGAGATAACTAAGAACTCATAGTGATACACAGGGTTCTTAAGGTAGTCTTAGGATATCCATTTCCCTAATATTAAGCTGAGAATACAACCTAAGATATATCTTAGACAAGCACTTAACACCATGAAGATGATAAAACAAATTAGTGATTTTAAGATTAGGATACTTATTCTTTATTGTTACCTTATTTAACTGATGATAGTCAATGCATATACGAAGGGAACCATCTTTTTTGTGCACAAACAACACTAAAGAACCCCAAGGAGACACACTATGATTGAGGAAACCTTTGTCTAAGAGATAATTAAGTTATTCCTTAAGCTCCTTCAACTCACTAGAAACCATTCCATACTAGGGAATATAAAAAGGATGACTGTTCGAAACAAGATCCATCTAAAAGTCAGTGTCCATATTGAGAGAAACATCAAGAAGATCATCAAGGAATACCTTAGGAAACTCACTAACCATAGGGATTGATATTTTAGAAGGAACTTCAGAGTTAGAATCTTTAACTTAAACCAAATAATACAATGACTCCTTGAAGATCAACTTGTGGGCCTTAAGATATGAGATAAACCTCCCCTTAGGAACTAAAGAACCCTTTCCCAAAGAATTGCCAACTCATTAGGTAATTTAAACATGACATTACGGGTCCAACATTCTAAGGAAGAATAACACAAATGCAACCAATCCATCCCTAATATGACATCAAAGTCAACCATACTCAATTCTATCGAATCCACAAGAGTTTTTATATTATTAACAGATACCACACATACCCCCTATAGACACCTTTATCTATGATAGAGTCACTAATTATAGTAGACATAAAAAGATAAGAAATAAGTTCAGGACTGAAGTTAAAATATACAACGACAAATAGGGTGACATAAAAAAAGAAACCTAGATCGGCGATACAATATACATCACATGAGAAAAGTTTAGACATACTAGTTACTATATTGGGAGAAACCTCAGAATCCTAGCGAGATGCAAGAGCACATAAGAGATTCCCGTCAGTGCGAATACCTGGAAAAAAATACAGATGCAGCATATTTTGGTGAAGAAGCTGATGAAGAAGCCATAGGAGCCTTACTAGCCCCAAAAGCCATCCTAACACAATAATCACCCTTCATATGACCAATATGACCATAATAAAAACACATGTTCTTATTTTCTTCATAAAACCCATGTAGGAATGCCTTTAAAATCTATGAGGTAGGTAGGATGGAGCTGACTAAACCCTACTAGCCTGAGATTAGGCACCATGTGCTTGAAACCCACCATCATATCGAGACTGATGATTATCCAAAAGCTTTGGGTAAGGAGAACTATCTTTGGAGATAAAACCATAGCTCTCCCAATTCTTTTTTGTCCATATATCGCCATCTCCACCACTATGTTTAAAAGACCAAAATATCTTCCCCCACCTCTCATCATAGAATAATTTCTTTTATACTCATCTACTTATTTCATATACATAACCAATTTGGATATATCCATGTCCATGATCATCAAGGCAGCCTTGCTCTCAAGAATCAAATCCAGTAATAACCTAGAAGAAAACTGAAACACCCTAATTTCTGGACCTTAGAAAATTTCTTAGAATTTTAATCTCTTGACCCAATATGACTCATGGGTACGAGCCTTGTGATAGGGTATGAATGATATGGTAAGGTTGTACGCTGACCAATTTTGGTTAGTAGGATGGATTTTGGTTACTAGAATGGATACAATTTAGGGGTACGAGTCATAGTGGTGGTTACAGGTCATTTGTTTCCTTAACTTAATCTTAGACTTTGTTACTTTTGTTGGCTCTGAATACAAGTGGCACACCATGAGACATAAGATAGGGTATGAATTATACCATTGACTCATATGGTAAACAATATTCAATTACCCAAGTATTTTATTCTACCTATTGATACGAGTCATAGATACGGATCGTATGCAGTTGTTATAACTTTGTTGGATGAGTCGTATACTAAAAAGTGTTTGATCTAAGGGCTGAGGCTTGGATATGAGTCATGGATACTGAATCGTATGAGGAGGGTACGACTCGTGAGGGTCAGTCGCATCCCTATGATGGGATTTTTTTCAACTTAAGTAGGGGTATTTTAGATATTTTCCTACTTGTCCTAATAAGGTTCCATGACTTCTAACCTACTTGGGAGGATATATACACTATTATTCTATTTATTAGCACTTAAAAACTATTAATAACCACTTCATAATTCTCTTAAGATCTATTGAGCAACGGGAGCTAGGGTTTCAATTAAGGGATCAATTTAGAGCTTGTCTTGGTGATTTCTTTTCATCATCATATCTAAAGGAATGTTTATCTTCCCACATTTTAAATTTAATTAAAGGCATTATTTATATGAATGTTTTCATGGTTTTACTATTGCATAGATTTGGCTTTCAAATATAATTTAGGGGTTTTAATGTTAATTGTTTGGTTATGGTATTCCATAGTTTTAATTATGATTTTATATGCATTAAAAGTGGTTTTAGATAATTGAATTAAATGGGAATGGTTTAATGGTAATTAGAATTGGTTTTGTTTATCTTATGCTGCCAATGTATTTGACAAAATGCTTATAAAGATATGTTCATTGAATTGACCTTTTTTAATGGAAATCTTGCATGTTTTAAACTTGTTAAAGGAATTATGCATGGTTTAAATATTTTGAAAAGGCTAAAGTTAAATTGGTTATACTTTTCAGGAACATATAAGACTCCTAAGTGGTTTAATATGGTAAATATAAGGGAATTTTAAAGTCCCCTTAAACCTATAAATTGTTGGTTATGATGATACTTTTAAGTAAGGGTTGGCATGACGATACCAATATTAATGGCCTTGGCTAATAAATGTATAATGGTTTAGTTATTTAAAAACTTCTTTTAATTGGACAATAATAGTGGGATGTTTAGCAAAGTCGTGGAAGGTATAGGTCACAAGGGAACAAAACTAAAAATCTCATATTTGCTGACATGAGATTGGTCTTGGTGACCGTGTGCATTATGTCAAACTTTGTTTTGGGGATGTACTATTACTCACATGGGATATTTCCCTTGTCATGTAGCTACACGCATTAGGTCCCTTCTTATAGGGGGACCTAAACCTATATAGCCTGTGGGTATTTTAGGACGGCAAAGCTACACAGACCAGGTAATGGTTTTAAAGGCATGCTAAACCCAGTCCCTTTTTCGCAAAATGGTTATATATATGTATGGTTGTATACATCATGGATAATTTTACTTGGTTTTATAAATGACATTATTTTATCCTTATCTGAGATCATGCTAGCGGTCACTTGCTAACCCCATCTACTAGCAATTGTTTACCCATGCTATGTACGAACCGATCATTCTACTCCTCTGATATAGTGATTAACTTTAGGATAGTATTTGGACTGAATTGGTGAGCTTCCATTATTTTGGAAGTCTCTATTTAATGTTATGGATACTTTTAGACATTTTAACTTTATTTTAGATATTGGTTTTGGCTATGGTTGGGGGCATGTCCCAACCAAATTTCAATACTCTTTCAGATAAAGTCTTTGTGGTACTTCTATGGGTTGGTATGAGAGGGATTAGTTTAGGTTTTTTCTTTTATATTGTAATCAGCTGGTTGGCTGACATCATTGGATAATATATTTGGTTGTTCCATCCTACTTTATTTTTGGATTAATTATACTATATTTTAGAATATTTTTAGTTATGGCCTATTTTATTATACTATTTGCTGTGGTTTGGTATGGGTGGATTATTAGAATGGGATGTTTGGACTTGGTTGGGTTGTTCACGGTTGAGATCTATTCTCACAGTCTTTGTGTGATCAATATACTTTTATGTTTCATGAATGGAATTAAGAAAACTTAGGGCAGTCTTCTTAAAGTTGTGTTGGGTAACAGGAGTGGTCTCCTATCATGGTTGGACATGGGATGCCCATTATGATAAGGTCCCAAAGCGGGTGATGTCAAGTTTTAATCAGATCTTAGGTTCATGGTCAACTGGAAGTTCACAAAGTCGAATCGAGTCGAGTCTCTTTTAGGGGTGTATAGCATGCCACACTCATAAGGAAGAGTCTAAAAGGCATGAAGGAATATTCCACTTTCTTGGTATTCTATATTAAAACTAAATTCTCAATCCTAGAATCTTCTCTAATCCTTGTTTCTTCATCTTTAAAATCATGCCTCATAAATTTGGAACACAAAAAAATCATTCAATCCTCTTGGGAGGTAATTTTAAAGGGATGCATCCTATTTATAAGTAAATCTTTGATATCATGATCCTATCCCTGATAGTTTTGGAGGTCCATTGGTTGCTACTCGCCTTCCTAAAGGTGAGGTGACTAATGCAAAATTTTGCCATTCTAATCATGCTATTGCTAAATTTGTTGCTGCTTAGGCTGAGCGAGATGGGTCTAGTGCTTTGTCTGTTGAGGTCATAAGGGTTGGACAATTTATGAAGATGGTTCCTCCTACTTTTTGTTAAGTGAAAGAGGAAGGGGATCCACAAGGCTTCTTGATGAGATAGGAAAAAAATTTAGGTGATGCCAGCTAATAATATGGAGAGGGTAAAGTTTATAGTTTATTAGCTTAAAGGTATTTCATATCAGTGGCATGAGAAGTGGGAAAGGTAGATAGGTGATATGGAAGAGAAAGAGTTGTGGAAGGTCTTTTCTAACTTCTTCTTGGATTGGTTCTTCCAAGAGTTAAGGGAAGCGAAGATGGAGGAGTTTTTGAACCTCGAGCAGGGGAGGATGTCTATCAAGGAATATTCCTTGAAGTTTCACCAGCTCTCAAGGTATGCTCCTGATTTAGTGGCTAACATGCAAGAAAAGTTAAGAAAGTTTGCTTATAGGTGACACTAAATTTAGATTCCTGTATGAATCACCTGATGTCAGTACTTGTATGTTATAACTTTTCTCCTTTTGCTTATATGGTTTTCTTGATCAAGGGTCTACTCTCTGCTATGTGACTTGTTATATGGATGTGTCTTTTCATTTTGATCCTAAACTTATTTTTAATCTTTTTTCTATTTCTACCCCGGTAGCTAACTCGATTATTACTAAGAGAGTCTATAAGGGGTGTGTGGTAACTGTTGGTGGAAAACAAACCTTGGTGGATCTTTTTGAGTTGGATATAGTGGATTTTGATGTTATTCTAGGTATAGACTAGTTACCCTCGTGTTACGCTTCTTTGGTTTGTCAGACCTGTAGGGTTATCTTTAAGTTCCCAAGCTAGCCGATTGTATAGTGGGAGGGTGTTTCTTTAGCTCCTAGGGGGAGGTTTATTTCTTATCTTAGGTTTTTTCGTGTGATTTACGGGAAGCCAAGATTGAGGAGTTCATGAACCTAAGGTAGGGCTCATTGACAGTTAAGGAGTATTGCCTTAAGTTCAACTAGTTATCTATGTATGCTCCTGAGTGGATAGCTGACACTAGATCTAGTATGAGTAAGTTTGTTAATAGAGTGTCTGTATTGGTAGCAAGCAGTGTAGGACTGTCATGCTTATTGGAGATATAGATCTTTCTAGATTGATACTCATCCCAACAGATTGAGGCATAACAATTGAATGGAAGAGATAGAGGAAATAAGAAGGATAGAACTAGGTAGTTTAAGTATTGTCAATCATGATTTGTAGAAGGGAATTGTTTGCAGTTTTATAGTCATCCACCTTTGCTAGTGCCATCTTCAGCTAGTGCTCCCGTACCCAAAACTAAGCAGGAACAGTTAGGTAAGACTTCTATGTCCATATCTCAAAATAGCATAGGTGGAAGGCCTAGTTATCCTTCATGTGCTATATGTGGTAAGAATCATCCTGGTGAGTGATTGTTGGGTCAAAAAGGTTGCTTTGGATATGGTCAGTTTGGCTATGGTATTAAGAAGTGCCCAAATGCTAAGCAAAGAAGCTGGCATGGTCATCCGCAGAATTAGGCTACTAGTGCACCAACTCCCATAGCCCTCCCAATCCCTCCTTAGGGTGCATCATCTAGTACTGGTGGCGGTCAACTCTAGTATTGGTTCTATGTTTTACTATCCCATCAGGAGCGGAAGAGCATCTTAGATATTGTTACTATTATATTTCGTGTCTTTCATCTTGACGTTTATGTGTTTTTAGAACCTGGGTCGAGTTTCTCTTATGTGACCTCACTAGTTGCAGTTAATTTTGAAATAGATCTAGAAAAGATCCTAAGCCCTTCTTGGTTTCTACTCTAGTGGGTGAGTCAATTGTTGCCAAATGGATCTATAGAAAGTGTCCCATTACTTTTCTTTATAAGATCATGTTAGCAGATTTGATAGAATTAGACATGGTTAACTTTGACCTTATTCTTGGTAAGGATAATCACCATTCTTGTTAAGCATCCATAAATTGTTGCACCTGAGTGGTGAAGTTTCAGTTTCCTGCTAAACCACTCTTTAAGTGGGATGGCAATTTAGTGTCCCCCAAGAGTCATTTCATATCTAATCTTAAAGCTAGAAGGTTGATATCGAAAGGGTGTATCTATCATATAGTTAGAGTAAAAGACACTAAGTCTAAGACTCCCATAGTTCAATCAATCCACATAGTCAATGAATTTCCTGATGTGTTTCTCAATGATTTGCCAGGGGTACCTCCCGATCGGGAAATAGAATTCGAAATTTATTTTCTTCTTGATACTCAACCCATCCTCATTCCTCTATATTGTATGGCTCCTGTCGAGCTTAAAAAGTTGAAAGAGAAACTTAAAGACCTCTTATATATGGGTTTCATAAGGCTTAGTGTTTCTCCATAGGATGCTCCCATCCAATTCGTGCTCAGGAAAGATGGTTCCTTGCGAATGAGCATTGACTATCATTAGTTGAATAAAGTCAAAGTTAAAAATAGATATCCTCTTCCTAGAATTGATGACTTGTTTGACCAACTCCAAGGTGCAAGTTATTTCTCCAATATAGACCTTAGATTTGGCTATCATCAGCTTCGAGTAAGGGAATGTGCTATCTCAAAGACATATTTTAGAACCCGTTATGGTCATTTTGAATTCCTAGTAATGTTTTTCAGGCTGACAAATGCCGCAGCAGACTTCATGGACTTGATGAATTGACTGTTCACACAGTACCGAGACATGTTTGTCATAGTCTTTCTTGAAGATATTCTTGTCTATTCCTGTAGTGAGGATGATTATTAAGACCATCTTAGAATTGTGTTGCAAACTCGTAGAGATCACTAGTTGTTTGCCAAATTCAATAATATTGAATTTTGGATAAGGCCAGTAGCTTTCCTTGGTCATATTATTCCCAGTGGTGGCATTAGAGTTGATCTGTAAAAGACTAAAACCGTGAGAAGCTGTCCTAGATCTATTTCTCCATTAGACATTAGAAGTTTCTTAGGTTTAACTGGCAATTACAGATGGTTTGCTGAGGGGTTTACATCCAATGTGTCTCCTATGACCCTATTGACTCAGAAGAAAATTAAGTTTCAGTGGTCTTATTCTTATGAGAAGAGCTTTTAGGAGTTGAAAACTCGACTAACTTCAGCCCTACTCTTAGCACTACCTGATGGTATATATGGATTCATTGTGTATTGTGATACTTCTAGAGTTGGTTTGGGTTGTGTTTTGATGCAAAGAGGTAAGGTCATAGCCTATGCCTCTAGACAACTTAAGCCTCATGAAAAGAACTATCCTACTCATAATCTCGAGTTAGCTGCTATTGTGATTGCTTTTAAAATACGAAAGCAATATCTTTATGGGGTGCATGTTTATGTGTTTACGGACCATAAATTTTGCATTATGTGTTTACGTAGAGAGAGTTAAATCTTCATCAGTGAAGGTGGTTAGAATTGCTGAAAGATTATGACATAAGTATTTTGTATCATCTGGGTAAGGCCAATGATATAGCAGATGCCCTTAGTACACTGTCTATGGACAGTGTTGCTCATGTGGAGAGTGATAAGTAGGAGTTAATTTGGGAAGTTCATCGATGGGCTAGATTGGGTGTTTGTTTAGTTGATTCGGCTGAGGGTAGCATGTGAGTGCAGAATAGTGCAGAATCTTCCTTAATTTCTGAGTTGAAGGAGAAACAAGATCAAGATCCCATAGTAGTTAAGTTAAAGGAACCGAGATGAGGAGGTAGAGGTTTTCTACCAAGGGGGAGATGACATGTTGAAATACTAAAGTAGATTGTGCGTGTGATGCCTGAAGTGCATGGTTCACGTTACTCCATTCATCCTGGTGCTACTAAGATTTGTCGGAGATCTATTTATGGAGTGGTATGAAGAAAGATATTGCATATTTTAAAGCTACATGTTCAGTTTTTCAACAGGTTAAGGTAGAGCACCAAAGGCCTGGTGGTACTTTGCAAGAGTTCAGTATTCCCACTTGGGTGTGGGAAAAGGTAAACATGGATTTCGTAATAGGGTTACCTAGTTTGCGACATCAGCATGATTTAATTTGGGTTGTAGTAGATAGGTTGACTAATTCAGCCCAATTCCTGCCAGTTCATATATCCTACTCAGGTGAAGATTACACTAAGCTGTATATTAGAGAGTTGGTTAGATTTCATGGGGTTTCATCATCTATCATTTCAGATAGGGATACTCAGTTTATCTCTCACTTATGGAAGGCCTTTTAGAAAGGCCTTAGAACCCAAGTTCATCTTAGTTCAACTTAGCATCCTCAGACAGATGGTCAGGTAGAGAGAACCATTTATACTCTAGAAGATATGTTGAGGGCATGTGTTATTGACATCAACGAAAGTTAGGATGAGCATTAGCTGTGGATTGAGTTTGCCTAAAATAATAATTATCATGCTAGCATTCAAATGGTCCCATTTGAGGCTCTATATTAGAAGAGATGTAGATCACCTGTTGATTGTTTCAAAGTAGGTGAGGCTACATTGATAGGTCCAGCTATGGTGCTAGAAGCTATGGAGAAAGTCTAGTTGATTCGATAGAGGTTTAAAAAAGCTCAGAGTCATCAAAAATCATATGTTGATGTGAGGAGAAGAGATCTAGACTTTAAAGGTTGTTATTTGTTTATTTTAAAGTTTCACCTAAGAAATGGGTGAAGAGATTTGGCAAAAAGGGGAAGCTCAGTCCCCGCTATATTGGACCTTTCAAAATATTGAGCCGTATAGGGAAGGTTGCAACTGAGGTTGAGTTTCCCTTTAGATTTGTCCTCCGTTCACCTCCTGTTACATTTGTCCTTGTTAAAGAAGTGTATTCATGATCCAGCTGTTGTCGTACCCTTATAATACACATATATTCGTGATAGCCTCTCCCATGAAGAGTTTTCGATCGAGATCCTTGATCGCCAGATTCGTTGACTAAGGAACAAAGAAGTTCCTTTTGGTCAAAGTTCTTTGGTGGAATTAATCTGTTGAGGGAGCCACTTGGGAAGCAGAAGCAGATATGTCAACCAAGTATCCTCATATATTCGCTGCAGATTCAGGTTCAAGTCAAGGTAACAAGTTTTTTCAGATCATCTCTTTTCATTCCAAGTTTCAGCTTTATATAGCCATTCATTCGATAGTTGTTGCATTTGCAAATCATTTTACCCATGCTTTCAATTGTGAATGCCAGTTATAGCCTCAACTTTTCAGCATCTCAGCTTCGTTAGTCTCATTCGAGGACGAATGTTCACAAGGGGGAGACATTGTAATACCCTAAATATTTGAAGCTCAATCCATCCCTTAGTACGTACTTGTAGCACATAGAATCTAAAAAATGAAGTTAAGAGTTGAGAGACTTAGTTATTTTGACTTAGTTAAATTATATTTAGGGGTGAAAATAGCATGTCTCGGGTAAGTTTCAGAATATTTGGACAAGGATTGGATAGCATTCGAAATGGAAAAATAGTAGCTCAGTGCAATTAGGCTGCATCGCAGTGAGTATCGAAATGAGGAGGCCACCACGTTGTGGTGGAGGCAAAATTGACATTTGTAAATTTTTAGAGGGTCAACGTGATTGCACCGCATTATGGTGAATCCCAAAGTAACAATTGTCCCAATCCATTAAGTCACCGTGATTCCACCGCATCGTGGTGGGTATCATGATGACCCACACACCACATCGCGGTTGGGCCTTAATCGGCCTTCCAGTTGCGGGATTTTATATCCCAATGGCAATTTTATCTTTAATCAATCCCCCTAATCATGAGAACAGAAGATTAATCATAATATTGAGCAAAATATGCTCATTTCTCATCAAATCCATCTCAATTAAAACCGTAGGGTTCAATATTCAACTTCAGAAATCCCCACGCTTCCCCAATCCTTTCCCAAAAAGGTTCAAAATTAAAGGTTCACAATTCAAGAATTCGAAGAATCAACCTTTAAGATCACAAATAGGATCTCAAAACCAAGCTTCTTCATCTAGTTCATCAATTAAGGTATGTGGGGTTTTGAACAAGGATAAATCTTTCATACTTTTGCCCAAAACTAGTTTTAAATTACAAATTTACATGGCTTTACGTGAATTTCAATTTATAGTTAATACCCATTTATTTCTATTTGAAGATTATGATGTTATAAGTGTATTTGATTATGAATTAATTACATGTCTACTTTCATAAATTGATGCGTATAATTATATTTTCCAAATGTTGAGTTGAATTAGGAATATTTACATTATCAAGCATGATGAAAATTATGATGTTTTGACATGAATTTGAAGCATGGGTTATCTAGCCCTAGTTGAATATTGCTATTTCAAGAATGATTAGGTTTTTAAGAATCCCATGATATATTTATAGACATCCTCGAATAAAGAAATTATCTTTTGATCTTTAGCCAAGATATGGTATCCACTTAACAATTTAAATTCAGTTTTGAATGAATAGATTAACAGTTAGCTTTCAGTCTGAAACATTATGACTTTTTAAAGTTGATTTTTGTATAGAATAAGCATATAGATTAAAGGGAGTAGTGTATATCACCGAGAGGAAAGTGTGAGTTTAGCGTATCCTACTTTCCTAAAACTACAAGCCAATATAGGTACAAATTCAGTATTCCCATTTCTATTTGGGTGACATTTACAGATGTTATCAGTTAACTCAAGTTATTCTCCCTGGCAAGAGTATGAAACCTCTCCCCAATGTGAGGTTTTCCCCTTAGGGGAACAATACATTGGACTCCATGATAGCTCACATAGTTGTTTTCAGTTAAGAAAACCTCCCTACTAGTAAAAAACAATATAAAGGCTTTTAAAAGAATTTCCCTAATAGTAAAGATCTTCAGAATAGTTTTAAAAGTATTTTTCCTACAGTTTAACAGTAAAGAATGACAGATAGCAGTTCAACTTTTAAACTTTAAATCTGATGGCTCACCAGATTTACGCAGTATGTTTTATTATTCATGATTTATGGTTTCAGCTTTTAGTTATTCCAACCATGTGAGTCATCACACAAATCATGCATATTTTTTAAATTTTTATAACATTAATATGTTATTTATTGTGCATTCACCCCCATATACTCAGTACATCCTCAAAGTACTGATCCACATATATGTCTATGTGCTACATTGTCTATGTGCTATATTGTCTCATAATGTAGGTTCAAGTGCTCAGTCTCAGCAGCGTGAGTGACTTCAAGCATCTTTATCTACATCCCACTGTTGGTGAGTCCTCATGGTTCGAAGTCCCATTTATACAGATATCAAACATTTTTAATATTTTATTTGTTACTTCTAGCTTAGTCCGAGTCAGTTGGTGGTACGTCCCAAAGTCTCTCTAGTTTCTTAGTAGTAAAGGCTTGTTGGACTACTAGCTATTATTTTTAAACTTTTCGCATTTATTATCAAGATAGTATATTCAGCTGATCTCAGATAGTTTTGATATAATTTAGTATTGATGCTTGATTTGCTTGCCTTAATGGGAGTTATAGACTTAGTAACATGCTCACAAGGTTAGGTTGAGGCTACTTGTAGTTTTGATCCCCGTGTGGCATCTCGAGACCAAGTTTTAGGGAATTATAAACTTGGTGTTAGAGTCAGTATTAGAGAGTGCTAGGGAGTCAGACAAGCCACATTACATAGAGTCTTGATCATTGGTGTGAAGCGCACCATATTTATGAGTAAGAGGCTATGGGATATTTTAGGAAATCATCTCTTTTCTTTCATAATCCATCATTCCTGTGGTTATATCTATCTTTTTTTAATTTGTGCTCTTTTGTGACAAAATATGCCTCCTTACAGAGCTAATACTCGCAGGAATGATAAACAACCACCCCCATCATGTTTATCCTTTGAATGAGAATGTGTCTTATGCCGAATTTTATAATAACTTTTAGATATTGGCCTAAGCTGTGACTGCTAATGTTCGAGCCAACCATAATGATGTAGTTTTGCATCAGCAAGAGGGTTATTTAGCTGCAGCAGACTTTCTGACTTTATTAGGATGAATTCGCCTGAATTCTTTGGGTCAAAGTTAAGTGAGGACCCATAATTGTATCTAGATGTGGTGAAGAAGATCACACAAGTTATGCATGTTACTCAAGATAAGAGTGTGGAATTAGCTTCTTATAGGTTGAAGTATGTTGCTTATGCTTAGGTTGTTATGTGGAAGAAAGGTAGGGATGATAATGCAGCTACCATGATTTGGCAGGTGTTTCATGTTGCTTTTCTAGACTTGTTCTTTCTGTGTGAGTTGCGGGAAACCAATATTGAGGAGTTCATGAACCTGAGGTAGGGCTCAATGATAGTGAAGAAGTACTTTCTTAAAGTCAGCCAGTTATCTAAGTATGCTCCTGAGTTGATAGCTGACACTAGATCTAGTATGTTTAAGTTTGTTACTAGAGTGTCTGGATTGGTAGTCAAGGAGTATAGGAATGTCATTCTTATTAGAGATATGGATCTTTCTAGATTTATGAATTATGCCCAACAAATTAAGGCATAAAAGTTGAAGGGAAGAGATAGAGATAGTAAAAAGGCGAGATTGGGCAGTTTGAGTATAGTCAATCAAGATTTGTAGGAGGAAATCATTCGTAGTTTTAGAGTAGTCCGCCTTTGCCAGCGCCATCTTTAGCAAGTTCCCCCGCACCCTGAACTAAGCAAGAATAGTGGGGTAAGACTTCTATGTCTAAATCTTAGAATAGTATGGGTGGAAGGATGAGCTATCCTTCATATGCTAGATGTGGTAAGAATCATCCTGATGAGTGATGTTTTGGTAAGAAAGGTTGCTTTGGATGTGATCATTTGGGCCATGGTATCACGAAGTCTCTATATGGTAAACAAGGAAGAAAGGATGTTTTTTCCCAGACTAAGACTACTAGAGCACCAGCTCTCATAGCTCGCCTAATCCCTCCTCAGGGCACATCATCCAGTACCGGTAGTGGTCAGTGCTAGCTTTGGTTCTATGATTTACCATTCCATCAGGAGTAAGAGAGCTTCTCAGATTTTGTTACTGGTATGCTTCATGTCTTTCACCTTGACATTTGTGTGTTGTTGGATTCTAGGTTGAGTTTTTCTTATGTGACCCCACTAGTTACAGTTAAATTTTAAATAGGTCCTGAAAAGATCCCTGAACCATTCTTAGTTTCTACTCTAGTGGGGTAAGTCAGTTGTTGCCAAATGTATCTATAGAAATTGTCCCATTACTAGCCTTCATAAGTTCATGTTAGTAGATTCTTTAGAATCAGACATGGTTGATTTAACCTTATTCTTGGTATGATTTTTCTCCACTCTTATTATGCATCCAAAGATTGTCTTAACCGAGTGGTAAAGTTTAAGTTTCCTCATGAGCCAGTCTTTTAGTGGGAAGGAGATTCAGTTTCTCCCAAGAGTCATTTCATAGCTTATCTTAAGGGTAGAAGGCTGATATCTAAAGGGTGTATCTATTATCTAGTTCGAGTCAAAGACACTAAGTCTAAGATAACCAAAGTTCAATCATTCCACGAAGTCAATGACTTTCCTGGTGTGTTTCCCAAAGATTTTCCAAGGGTACCTCCTGATAGGGAAATAGAATTTTAAATTGATCTTCTTTTCGATACTCATCCCATCTCCATTTCTTCATATCATATGACTCCATTCAAGGTTAAAAAGTTGAAAGAGCAACTCAAAGACCTCTTAGATAAGGGTTTCATAAAACCCAATATTTCTTCATGGGTTGCTCCCATCCTTTGCGTGTATAAGAAATATAGTTCCTTGCGAATGTACATTGACTATCGTCAGCTGGATAAATTCATAGTTAAAAATAGATATCCTCTTCCTAGAATTAATAACTTGTTTGATCAACTCTATGGTGCAAGTTATTTCTGTAAAATATGGCAATTTTGAATTCCTAGTCATTTCTTTTGGTCTGAAAAATGCCCCAACAACCTTCAAGGACATGATGAACCGTGTGTTCAAACACTACCTAAACTTATTGGTTGTAGTCGTTATTGAAGGTATCGTTGTCAATTCTAGTAGTGAGGATGATTATGCAGACTATCTTAGAATTGTTTTGCAAACTCATAGAGATCACAAGTTGTTCACCAAATTTAACAAGTGTGAATTTTGGCTAAGGTTAGTAGCTTTCCCCAGTCATATTATTTCCAGTGATGGCATTAGAGTTGATCCCCAAAAGACAAAAGTTGTGAGAAACTGGCCTAGACCCATTTCTCCATCATACATTAGAAGTTTCTTAGCTTTAGTTGGCTATTACAGACG
The DNA here is from genome assembly GCF_002878395.1 of Capsicum annuum. Lineage (NCBI taxonomy): Eukaryota > Viridiplantae > Streptophyta > Magnoliopsida > Solanales > Solanaceae > Capsicum > Capsicum annuum. Next base: position 25,473,780 of record NC_061114.1, read on the forward strand.
TTTTGTTGAGAGTTTTCATCCATTGCATCTTCGATGACCCGATTGACTCAGAAGAAAGTTAAGTTTTAGTTGTCAGATTATTGTGAGAAGAGTTTTTAGGAGTTGTAGACTCGACTCACTTCAACCCCAGTCTTAGCATTAATTGATGGTACAGATGGATTCATTGTGTATTGTGATTGTTCCAGAGTTGGCTTGGGTTGTGTTTTGATGCAAAAAGGTAAGGTCATATCCTATGCCTCTAGACATCTTAAACCTCGTGAAAAGAAATATCCTACTCATGATCTTGAGTTCGCTGTTGTTGTGTTTGCTTTGAAAATATGGAGGCACTATCTTTATGGAGTGCATGTTGATGTTTTTACGGACCACAAAAGTTTGAAGTATGTATTTACACAGAGGTATTTAAATATCCATCACAGAAAGTGGCTAGAATTGTTGAAATACTATGACATGAATGTTTTGTATCATCTAGGCTAGGCTAATGTTGTGGTAGACGCCCTATGGGTAGTGTTGCTCATATGGAGTATGATAAGAAGGAGTTAGTTTAGGAAGTTCAGCGAGTGGCTAGATTGGGTGTTCATTTAGTTGTTTCGGTTGAGGGCAGCATGTGAGTACAGAATAGTGCAGAATCTTCCTTAGTTTCTGAGGTGAAGGAGAAACAAGATCAAGATCCCATCCTAATTAAGTCAAAAAGAGTTGGTTAGAGATCAAGAGGTAGAGGTTTTTTACCAAGAGGGAGATAGCATGTTGAGATACCAGAGTAGATTGTGTGTGTCGTGCGTTGATTATTCGAGACAATGGATTATGGCTGAAGCGCATGGTGCCTGTTACTTCATTCATCCTTGATGCTACTAAGATTATCAAGATTTGTAGGAGATATGTTGGTGGAGTGGTATAAATAATGATATTATAGAGTTCGTAGATAAATGTTTAGTTTGTCAACAGGTTAAGGTAAAGCACCAAAGGCCTAAAGGAACTTTGCAAGAGTTCAGTATTCCCACTTAGAAGTGGTGAGAGGTGAACTTGGATTTTTTAATAGGGTTACCTCATTCACGACGTCAGCATGATTTGATTTGGGTTATAGTAGACAGGTTGACAAAATTAGCCCATTTCCTGCTAGTTCATATGTCCTACTCGGCTGAAGATTACACTAAGCTGTATATTATAGAGTTGGTTAGATTGCATGGAGTTCCATCATCTATCGATTCTTATAGGGGTAGTCAATTTACGTCCCACTTTTAGAAGGCCTTTCAAAAAGTTCTTGGAACCCATGTTCATCTTAGTTCAACATTTCATCCTCAGACAAATGGTCAGGCAGAGAGGACCATTCAAACTCTAGAAGATATGTTGAGTGCATGTCTGCTTGACTTCAAGGGTAGTTGGGATGAGTATTTTCCATTGATTGAGTTCACCTACAATAACAGTTATTATGCTATCATTCTAATGTCCCCGTTTGAGGCTATATATGGGAGGAGATGTAGATCGCCTATTGGTTTGTTCAAAATGGGTGAGGCTGCATTCTTAGGGATAGATGTGGTGTTAGAAAATATGGAAACAGTTCTATTGATTCTAGAGAGGTTGAAAATAGATTAAAGGTCATCAGAAATCATATGCAGATGTGAGGAGAAGAGATCTAGAGTTCAAAGTTGGTGATTTAGTTTCTTTAGAAAGTTTCACCTAAGAAAGGGGTGAAGAGATTTGAAAAAAAGGGAATCTTAGTCCCCGCTATATTGGCCTTTTTAGAATATTGAATCGTGTAGGGAAGGTGGCATATGAGCTTCAGTTACCTGTAGATTTGTCCTCCATTCACCCCGTGTTCCATGTATCCTTGTTAAAGAAGTTTATTAGTGATCCAGCGATTGTAGTATCCTTATAAAGCATAGATATTCATGATTGCCTCTCCATTAAAGAGATTCCAGTCGAGATCCTTGATCACCAGATTCGTAGACTAAGGAAAAAATAAGTTCCCTTGGTCAAAGTTCTTTGGCGGAATCAATCCGCTGAGGAAGCCACTTGGCAAGGAGAAGCAGATATGCGAACCAAGTATCCTTATATTTTCGTTGCAGATTCAGATTCAATTCAAGTTAACAAGTTTCTTCAAATTATATCTTTAGGTTCCAAGTTTTAGCTTTATATACCATTCATTCGATTCTTGCATTTGCAAATATGTTTGGTCATTCTTTCAGTGATGCAAGCCAGTTATAGCCTCAGTTTTTCAGTATCTCAGCTTTATTAGTGTCATTCGAGGATGAATGTTTCCAAGGAGGAGATATTGTAATACCATGAATATTTCTAGCTCAGTCTAGCCCTTAGTATGTATTGTAGCACTTAGAATCCAAAAAATAAAGTTACGAGTTAAGGGACATAATCATTTTGACTCCCTTTAAAATTCACAGATTTTTAAGTTAACCCTCTGGGCTCCTGGACAATGATATTTGAGTTAAATTATATTCATAGGTGAAAATAACATGTCTCGAGTAAGTTTAAGAATTTTTTGACGAGGATTGGATAGCATTCGAAGTGGAAAAATAATATATCACCGTGATTAGGCCGCATCGCAATGAGTATCACAGTGTGGAGGCCACCACATCGTGGTAGAGCCAAAATTGGCATTTGCCAATTTCCATAGGGTCACCGAGATTGCACCACATCACGGTGAATCCCAAAATGGCAATTGTTACAATCCAGTGAGTCACTGTGATTCCATTGCATTGCGGTGGGTATTGCAATGACCCACTCAACGCATTGCGGTAGGGCCATAATCGACATTCCAGTTGCTGGATTTTAAATTCCAAAAGCAATTTTGTCTTTCATCAAGCCCCCAAATCGTGTGAACAAAAAATTAATCATAATACTGAGAAAAATATGCTCATTGCTAATCAAATACCTCTCAATTAAGACCCTAGACTTCAACATTCAACTTTAAGAACCCCCAAATTTCCAACATTCTTTCTCTAAAATAGTTTTAAATCCAAGGTTCCCAATTAAAGAATTCCAAGAATCAACCTTCCAGATCACAAATAGGATCTCAAAACCAAGCTTCTTCATCTAGTTCATCAATTAAGGTATGTGGGGTTTTGAACAATGATAAATCTTTTATCCTTATGCCCAAAACTAATTTTTAATTACAAATTTACATTGCTTTACGTGAATATCAATTTAGGGTTCATACCCATTTATTTCTGTTTAAAGATTATGATGTTATAAGTGTTTTTATGTTGAATTACATGTCTAATTTTGTAAATTGATGCGTATGATTATAGATTCCAAATTTTGAGTTGAATTATGAATATTTCCATTATCAAGCATGAACATTGTGATGTTTTACATGAATTTGAAGCATGGGTTATTGAGCCCTAATTGAATATTGCTATTTCAAGAATGATTATGCTTTTAAGCATCCCATCATATGTTTATAGACATCCTTGACTAAAGATTTGATCTTTGATCTTTAGACAAGATATGGAATCCACTTTTTACTTTAAATTCAGTTTTGAATGAACAGATGAACCTTTAGCTTTTAGTATGGAATATTATGACCTTTTAAAGTGGATTTTCCTACAGAATGAGCATGTCGATTAAAGGAAGTAGTATCTAGCAGCGAGCGGAAATTATGGGTTTAGTGCATCATACTTTCAAGGAACTACGAGCCAATGCAGGTACATATTTAGTATTCCCATTTCTATATAGATGACAGTTATAGATGTAATCACTTAGCTCAGGTCATACTTCCTGGCTAGAGTATGAAAGCTCTCCCCTATGTGAGGTTTTCCCCTTAGGGGAACATGATGTTGGACTCCATGATAGCTAACATGGTTTATGTCGGTTAAGAGAACTTCCCTACTAGTAAACAATAGCAGAAAGGCTTTTAAAAGAATTTTCCTAGGAGTAAAGATCTTTAGAATAGTTTTAAAAGTATTTTTCCTATAGTTTAACATAAAAGAATAATAGATAACAATTTAACTTTTAGTTTTTAAATATGATGGCTTGAATAGTGTGAGTGATTTTGGGCATCTCTATCTACATCCCTATAGTAGGTGAGTCCTTATGGTTTGAGGGTCCATTTACACAGATTTCCATCTTTCTAAGTATTTTTTTTGTTGCTTCCAGCGTAGTTTGAGTCAGTTGGAGGTATATCCCAATGGCTCTCTAGTTTCTTAGTAATAGAGGCTTGTCGGACTACTAGCTATTATTTTTGGACTTTTCGCATTTGTTATAAAGATAGTATATTAGCTAATCTCAGATAGTTTTAATATAATTCAATATTGATGCTTGATATGTTTACCTTAATGGGAGTTATAGACTTAGTAGCAGGCTTACTAGGTTAGCTTGAGGCTACTCGTAGTCCTAAGCACTGCATGGCATCTCGACACCAGGTTTTGAGGCATTATGTTTATGGATATGATGAATAGGTTTTTTGGGCAGTATTTGGATCTCTTCGTCATTATGTTCATTGGTGACATTTTAGTTTGTTCGAAAAGTTAGGTGGATCATGATAATCACCTCTGTATGGTGTTGCAGACCTTAAAGGAACAATAGTTGTATGCCATGTTCTCTAACTGTGAGTTTTGGTTAGACGCTGTGACTTTGTTGGGTCATAATATTCCTAGTGAAGGGATCATGGTTGATCCACAGAAGGTTGGTGTGGTGAATAAATGACCTAGACCAATGACTCTATCCGATATTTGAAGCATCTTGTGTTTAGCTGGGCATTACAGGCGGTTTGTGGGGAGATGTTCATCGATAGTTGCTCCTTTGACTAAGTTGACACAGAAGAAGGTTAAGTTTTATTAGTAAAATGCTTGTAAAGGGAGTTTCGAGGAGTTGAAGGATAAGTTAACTTCGACTTTAATTTTAAGTTTGTCGAAAGAAAATTATGGGTTTGTAGTTTATTGTGATTCATCTTGGGTAGGTATTGGTTGTGTGTTGATGCAGCATAGAAAAGTGATTTCCTATGCTTCCAGGTAGTTTAAGGTGCATGAGAGGAATTATCCTTCATATTATTTGGAGTTGTTTGTGATTTTGTTTACTTTGAAAATATGGCGGCATTATTTGTATGGTGTCCACGTGGATATCTTTTCTAATCATAAGAGTCTACAGTGTGTGTTCACCCAAAATGAGCTTGATCTCAAGCAGAGGAGATAGCTTTAGCTTCTCAAGGTTTTTGATATGAGTCACTACTACCACCCTAGTAAGGCTAATGTGGTTACTGATGCTCTTAGTGGGTTACCAATAGGTAGTTTGGCTCTTCTATAGAAAGGAAAATGGGAATTGGTGATGGATATTGACCATTTGGCAAATCTTGGAGTTTGTATTTTGGATTCCACGGATATTGGTATGGTGGTGCAAGAAGTGTTTTGATCATCTCTTGGTGCAGAGATTAAGGAAAAGCAAGTGTTGGATCCTATCTTAATGAATATCAAGAGTGATAGTGGGAAACAAGTAGTGGTGTTTTAGATCCAGGGTGATGGTACTTTATGGTACAAAGGGAGGTCGTGTGTTCCTGATGTCGACAGATTGTGACAAAGGGTTTTGGCGGAGGAGCATGAGTCGTGTTATGTTGTTCATCCCAGCTCGAGTAAGATTTATCATGATCTCAAGGAGATCTATTTGTGAAATGGCATAAAGAGAGATATGGCCAATTTTGTGGCCAAGTGTATGGTATGTAGGGCTGGCAATTTTTTCCCATAATTTAAACATCAGTCCATTTAGCCCATATATATAAGTTGGATCACTCATATTTTAGGTCGGTAAATATAGGCTTAAATTTCTTTCAAAGCCCATAAAATTAATGGACAAAATGGGTAAAATCTGAGTACCCATATAAAACCTAGATGCCGACATATGGTCATCCCTAGACAAAATAGATTTCTCGGTTTCTCACTCCTACAGCATACTTGGTCATTCTCAGACTTGTCGCTAGAGTCTAGATAATCAAGTTGTCTTCTTCTATCAAAAGTTCAAAACTCAAAACTTTACCTATCAAATCTATTCAATAAAGTTGTTGTTCTACCATGCCCATTGATTTAGTGAATCTTTGTAAGAAGGAATTCTACAAGCTCAACACTTTTATTTAATTAGTCATTCAACTGAATGTATTTTTCATTTTATTAATATTTTTTGAATTTTAATTTGCTCATATTGCTAAATTTAAACAAAAAAATTTAAAAGAAGAAAACACATCAAATGAATACCAAAAAATATTTATATAAAACTCCTAATTTGTACCCTTTTTTAAATTATGTTTCTATAATAAAGATTTCGATGGAGGATAATGAGGAATATGTGAATTTAATTCGCCTGTCCCAAGAAAACAAGCTGAAAGAATCACTTCAATTGTTTGGGATACTCTTACAAGTTGACTTGTGCTAGCGACAAAGAAATGTTAAAAGCACAATGTCAAGTTTGTAAGGAAGTATTTGTAGTAGATTCTGGCTCTAAAAATATGAAACGTCATATGGTTAAGCACTTGTATAATAGACAAGATCAAGTTTGTACATCAATCGATAAAGTAGTTTATTGCGAGAAGGTGTCTGTTGCTATTCTAAAGAATAATTATCATTTTAGCTTTGTTGAACATCTATAAAACAGAAAGATTCATTTGTACTTAAATCCAACTATTAAAACCATTTTGAGAAATACCGCAAAGGATGATATTTTGAAATTGTATGATAGGGCAAAAGAACTTTTAAAGTGTGAGCTTGTAATGATTCCTAGTAGAGTCTGTGTGACTCCAGACATGTGGAATTCTATGGTATCAAATGGCTGCATGTGTTTAACCACTCATTATGTTGATTTGAACTGGAATCTTCAAAAAGGAGTGTTAATTTTTCGTCATGTTCCACCCCCCTCATTCTGGTGCAATTTTAGGTCCTTTACTAATCGATTTTGTTAAGGAGTGGTAGATTGAAAAGAAAATTGTTACTCTTTCTTTGGATAATACTAGTTGCAATAAAGGTGTGGTAGATCATTTAAAGATTCATTTATCTTTAATTCATTCACTAGTTTATGGTGGAAAGTTCTTTCATATTTGTTGTGGTAACCATATCTTGAATTTAATAGTGAATATGAGTTTGGAGAAAGCTGATGAAGTCATTGAAAAAGTAAGAGAAGGTGTTAAGCATATTAAACATTCTAAAGGAAGAATATTGAAATTTGTGGAATGCATTAAGAATCATGCGCTGCCGTGTTCAAAGAAGCTTCGCCAAGATTTAACTACTCGTTTAAATTCCACTTACTGGTGCTTGATAGTGCTCTCCTCTACCAACAAGCTTATGATCAATATAAGTTTCTTGATATTGATTTTAAATATAGTCTTTACAAGGAGGAATGGAAAAGGGTGGAGGTTATTGCTAAATTTTTGAAGCCATTTTATGAGATTACTACACTATTTTCCAGTAGCAAATATCCAACAGCAAATTTAATTTGCCGAATGTGAGGAAAATTCAAGTGTTTTTAAAGGAAGAAAAAAATGGTAGTCACTCAATTATGAATAAGATGGCTACATTAATGATAAGGAAGTTTAAAAAATATTGGAGGTCGTACAGTATTATCTTATCAATTTCCATCGTCCTTGACCCTCAATACAAAATGAAGTTTGTTAAATTTTGCTTCTCCAAAATAGTTTCCATGACCGTCGATGCAAAGGTTGAAAAAGATTTAGATCATTTAGAATTGTTGTTCAAAGAATACTTGACAACTTCAACCTCTATGTCATTGTCAATCAGGACCACAACTAGCAATGAAATTGGGGATGTCCTTGAAGAGTTCGACGTGTTTGAGAATCAGTAAGAGCTTGGTAGAAAGAAAACACAATTGGATTTGTACTTGTAGGAGCCTAAGCTTAATCGTAAAGCAAATTTGAATTTGGATATACTTGCATATTTGAAAGAAAATAGTGCAAGGTTTCCTGAGCTCTCAGTGATGGCACGAAATGTATTGAGCATATACCTATTATGACTGTACCCTTAGAATCTACCTTTAGCATTGGAGGTCGCATTATAGGAAAATTTCAAAGTTCAATTTTACCTACAAATGCAGAAGCAAGGTTGTGTGCTATATATTGGCTTTGCGGGCAAGAAGGTAAGCCATCATTTGCATATTGTGATTTCATTTTGTTATGTTATAATAACCTTATTTTAAATTTTAATAGCTCAGTTTCAGACTGTGATGGATCGGGAAGCGATGAGGATGAAATTGTGATAGATCTCCATCCATATCTTACTAGACTTGACTTGTATTAATAGGACAAAAAGGTAAGTTATCTATCTTAATCTCACTGTTTTGGTTCTCAGAACATGTAATCACATTCACTTTTCTACCAAACTATCTCTAATAGGAAGAATACAGGTAAAATACTGCGTTTTAAAGCACAATAAATAGAAAGTAGGTGAATCGTAACCATAGACAACAAATTTTACTTAAGATTACTGCTCTATCTATGTGTGGTTTATTGTGAAGATGTGACGGACTATTGTAGGTAGTGGTGGTGATATAAAAAAGAGTTTTCCATCACTTGTCTCTTTTTATCTACATTAAGTAATGTAATTATCACAGTACTAAGTGGACTTTGTGTCCATCCCTTTATCTAATCTCAAGTTAACACCAATTTTGGTCTATCAATCCATTTACTATAAAGTGGACCTTTTGAGATGAAGGAACCATTTACTATGGTTTGTTGATGAAGAAAAAAGAGACAAGTGAGGAAAGCTCTTCTTGACATATCATCCACATTACTGTAAATCTATACAGGCTCCTTGAAATCAGCTAGCTGTTGTCAAGTTTTAGGAGATGCAACGAGCAAAAGGAATATCATGAGTTAGATTCTTGAGAGTTCTCAATATGATATACCTGAAAATGGTAACTTTGAGAGTTTAACTGCGAAAGGTATCCAACTTTGTGTTCTTGAAGATTCATGTAAAGGGATCCAATAACCTTACGTTATTTCCTCCTATGCACATATTTAACATCCATTTCATCTAGGACCAAAATAAATGTAAAGTTTTCACCTCGACAAAACAAAGATACTATGCAAATCAGAAGACAAGTGCATTTACCTTCTCTGTGTAGTACTCAAAAGCTTTTCTCTTCTGTGTAGCTACTAGCTTCATGTATGTTGCATTGAGAATATATCTGGAATAAGTAAGGACAAACAATATACTTGGTTATAAATTTTTAACATGCATTAAGCTACATCTAAGAAAAAAAAGCTTACCTGTGATTCTACAAATATAAAATGTTGAGTACTGCCATCTATTTCTTCCTGCAAATAATTATAATCCAACAGAATTGCTATGAGCTATCTATAAGTTGGAAAGTTAATAGTACTAGAAAATATAAAGAAAGTAGAACATCCAAGATGCTTTGACAAGAAGAGTTACTACTGTACATATCCAGTCCTATAGAAGTTGTTACTTTCAATCCTGTCGCATAACATAACTTTTTCAAGTAGTCCAAGCTACAGATAGCTCATAGCAAATTAGTGTTAAGCTTGCTGAAGGTCTCTTTTTTATCATTCACTATGTGTATTTTCTTTCTTTATTTCTATGTGAGTCTTAATGTTAAGGAATTTATTTTGATGATAAATTGGTAATTCATGATGATATAGGTTAGATTGATTGTGAAGTTACACTGTGGATACTGGATATTGTTATTTCTTGGAAAAGCTTAGTCATGGTTTTAGAGTTTTAAGTGATTGAGATGTCGATTCTCTGAGATTGTAGAATTGAACAAAGTAGTTTTGTACTCTTTTCTTTCCTTGTAATGTAATTGAAGGCAGTCTACATCTTTTAGTTTACAATGTGATACAATTCATGTTTTGGTATTTCATTCACTTTTAAACTTAGATTGCCTTCATATGCCATAGGCTAATACTTGTTTCCTGTTATTAATGTTTATATTTTTCTTTAAGTCCACGTCTATTAATGCTTGTCTTGAGTAATGATTCGCAATTAAGCATCATAACAATGAGATTGCATTTGCATTTATCATGTGAAGTCTATGTGGAAAATACGGATTGAAGCCATTTTTACCTAATCCATATTTACCCATATTTATATGGTCGGATTGTAATCCCAGGCATTTTTACTCGATCCATATTTGACCCATCCAAATTCAATCCAATCCGCCTGTTTGCCACCCCTAATGGTTTATTAATAGGTTAAGGTTGAGCACATAAGGCCAAGAGGGTTGTATCAAGAAATTGATTTATAATACATCGTAAAGTCTTATCTTATTTCATCCTACAATGTAATGTTAAAGGAGTCCAAGACTTAGAAATTTCACTAAGTGTTGGGACTTAGTCATTTCAAAGCCCCCCTAAACTTTAATGATTTTATTGTTGATCTTCCAAACCTCAGAACGCCAATTTTTAAGTTGATTCATGATCGGGGTTATTTGAAGTACATCTCGGTTTAGTTTTGGAATTTATCAGATGAGCATAGTGGTGTGTTTAGATCCCCAAAATAGTAGTATCACCGCTCTATGCGGGCGTCGCCCCATTTAGTACGTTGCTCTAGGGCGAGTGTTGCAACCTTTAGTGTACTACTCCAACTCGTGTATCACTCTCTCTTTATCCATCTAGTTTTTGTTCTTTGTTATTTAAGGGCATTTGGGCCAATTCCCCACCCAAACTTGACCATAATATGAAATTTAGGTCCCCAATGAGCATTATTTGTCCTTTTATTCATACAAGATCTCTAGAAAACCATCTTCCACCAAAAGAATAAACCCTAACCCATTCTCAAGTAATCAAGGAATCAAAGCTTCAAATCTCAAGAAATTCGTAAGAATCCTCACAAAATCATCTATTGAGGTATGTGTTTTGTTCATCCATTGGTTCCTTTCACCCGTGGAGTCCAAGAAGCCCCTTTTGGTTTTAAGTTATGAATTTTCATGGTTAAGTTGAAATTTTTCCATAATCTCTTGTTAATACAAATACAAGTTATGTTTTTGAGTGTTTTCAAGTGGAATGAGCCATTACATGTTTTCAATGTTGTAATCATCACATTAAATCCCTAAGTTATGATTTTAGACTTGTAATTGTGTAAATCTCGCATGCTTTACTCATTACCATACTTAGGTTCATGACTCTCTTGTGTTTGATGAAATGCCTAAGTATTGGGTTTTGAACAATGATCCCCTACTATGGTTTTAAAGATTTTATATGACATTAGGGGTAATTACATTCAGTGCTGGTTGGTTAAGAACATGAACACCCGATACCTATGTAATTTACATGAATTCATCTTTTCAAGCACTCAGATTGTTAATCCATGAATCTTATCAGTACACTTAGACATTCATGTTCATGATTTGTTCTACCTGTTATGTAATAGCATTCAGTTGTGTTTAGTTCAGTTCAGTACTAGTGTCAGTTCTGTTGGGAGTAAGATTCAGCTCTGAGTGAACCTAGGGATGGGGGCTCACCCGCCAGTTATAACTGGGTCCTTAGTAGCAATCCCTAAGTTCCAGAACTACATAGCCAACATAGGATTAAGAGAAGTCACCCTCCATTTTAGGACTGACACTCTCTTAGGGTTCACCCGCCAGTATAGAACTGACTCCCTAGTCCTAAGTGACATAAGATTAGTGGATCCACCAAGACAGTATTAGTACCCGTGGCACAGTACTGAAACCCTTACAACTGGGATACTGGTTGGACCCTAATTAGCTAAGATTGGGGAAAGTAGGTTAGATGATACCTCTCACAGTCTAAGTAAATATTTCAGTGCATTATAAGTTCAGGATTGCTCGACAATGTGTATAGAATTTCAATTATTTAGTTAAACAGTTTACTGTCTTTCAGATTTTAGACTAATTTCAGATTACAAATTTGTGCTTGGTCTTGCACTCTTCGATGTCACAGTTTTCATGCTTTCATGTTCAACTATATCATGTTATTTAGTTAGTCCTTATTTCATATGTATAGTACCCCATTTATATCAGCCTAACCGCATCTCATATATAAAATACATTCAAAGTACTGACTGCATACTCTTCTTTGTGCTATTATGTCTTATATAATAGGTTTGGATGCAAACATTCATAATAAAAGTTAGACACCTCAGCTCAATTTAGCAGCCATAGTGGTGAGTCCTCATCCATCAAAGACATATTATGTTTCTTCATTAATTTAAGTATATCATTTTATCTAGTCATTCAGAGTTAGTTAGGGGTCTACCCCGCAACTCATCAATCAGTCTAGAGGCTTTAAGACATTCGAACAAAATATTTAGATAGCTAGTTAATAATTTTCAGTTGTTATCTATTATTTCAGATAATCCCTATTTTATATTTTAGTATTCTTAAATTCATTGTCTTCTCAGTTTATATTTCACACAGATGTTATGTTCATTTTTATTTATTGCTCACAGCAGGTACCAGCTCACAGGTTGGCTTATAGTTATTTGTGACCGTTAGCACTGTTGTCGCGACTAGGGGATAACCTTAGGTCATGAATAAACTTGGTATCAAAGCCTAGCGTTAGGTATCCTAAGAAGTCTTAAAGCCATGCTAAGAAGATTCTTATGCATGGGTGGGAAGCGCGCCATACTTATGGATAAGAGGCTCCAAGTCGTTTTAGGAGAAGTTTCCATTCTTCCACTATTCATGTCGGGTGATGGAACATGAAATCTATTTAAACTCTCTTTGTAACTCAACCTTCGTTCTGTTTACAAATAATTTCTCCCAAAATAAATAGCGGAAGAAGAAACGGGAAACAGCGCCCTCCACTGCATGTTCAGGAAGATCCCCTGAATGAGCATGTCTCGTACACCAAATTCAGAGCTACTTTCATTATCTTAGCTCACTCAGTAGCTACTCAGAAAAATCATTAGGATATTTCCCCAGCTAATCAAGTGGTAAATTCAGCTGCAGCTAGGATTCAGGATTTCACCCAAATGAATCCCCCTTTGTTTTTGGGATCTAAGTCTAAAGAGGACCTGCAAGATGTCCTTGATATGGTTTAGAAGGTGAAAAATATCATGGGTGTTACACTGAGTGAGAGTGTATACTTAGCTTCATATCATTTGCAGGATATTTTTCACACCTGGTATAAACCATGGAAAGAGGTTAGAGGTGTAGACGTAGGGCCTATAGAGTGGGAGTAGTTTTCCATGACTTTCTTAGACAGGTTCATTCCTAAATATTTGATGGAATATAAGTCGAAGGATTTGATTAACTTGAAATAGGGTAATGTGAGTGTGAAGAAATACTCGCTTAAGTTTACTAAGTTGGGGAGGTATGCTCCTTCGTTGATGTTGATAATAGGTCTAGAATAAGTATTTTATTTCTGGTGTATCTCATAGTGTAGTCAAGAAGTGTCAGACTGATATGTTGAATAAGGATATGGACTTATCTAGGCTTATGGGTTATGGTCAGCAGATAGAGGAAGAGAAGCTTAAGGAGAAAAAGGGAGAGAATAAGAGGGCAAGAACAGGTAGTTTTAACTTATCTCAGCCGACGTTATAGAGTGGAAGACATTCAAAATTCCATCAGAAATTCTCAACCATAGTTCCATCTTCATTTATTGTGCCATTTCCAAAGTTCAGGAATGACAGTCGGAATAAAGCACCAGGTTCTAAGTAATAAGGTACTATGAACAGTAGTCGTACCAATCTTTTTTATAGAAAAATATGGTAGGAACCATCATAGTGTGTGTAATTCTAGTAATGATATGTGTTTTGGGTGTGGTTATCTAGGCCACAGGGTAAGAGAGTGTCTAGTAGTTGCTCAGAAGGAAAAGTATTTGCGACAGTAGGGCCAATCCAAGCTGTCATCATCTCCTATAGGTCAACCAACTCAGTAGGCCACCACTTATAGTGCCACCAGTGGTCAGCGCCAGAACAAATTATATGCACTCCTGTCCTAAAAGGATCAAGAAAGTTCTCCTAACGTAGTTAGGGTACGTTGCAGGTTTTCCATCTTTATGTTTATGCTTTATTAGACCCTGGAGATTAACTTTCTTTTGTGACTTCTTATGTAGCCATCAACATTGACGTTAGTCCTAAAACATTCACTGAATTCTTCTCAGTGTCTACTCAAGTAAGTGTCTCTATAGTAGCCAGGAAGGTATACAGGAACTTCATGGTCACAATATCCCAGAAATTTACCTTAGTAGACCTCGTATAGTTAGAGATGACTAATTTTGACATCATTCTCATCATGGATTCACTCCACTCAAGTCTTCCTCGGTTTATTATAGAATTAGAGTTGTTTAGTTTCAGAGTCCCAATTAACAGGTTAATTAATAGAGGGGTAGTACTTTAGTGCTTAGAGGTCAAGTTTTTTTGTAGCTTAAGGAAGAAAAATTATATCTATGGGGTGCATGTACCATCTTGATCGAGTTAAAGACTCTAGTTTTGAGACTCCCAATCTCGAGTTAATATTAGTTGTAAGGGAATTTCTCGATATGTTCCTTAGAGACCTTCCTGAGTTTTTCCTAAAAGAAAAATTGACTTTGGAATAGATCTTCTTCCAGATACCAAGCCTATCTCTATTCTACTTTATAGAAAGGCTCCACCTGAGCTTAAAAAGATCAAAGAATAGTTTAAAGATCTCTCAGACAAGGGTTTCATAAGGCCTAGTGTTTCCCCATGGGGTTCACCAGTCCTTTTCGTGCGTAAAAAATATGGTTCTCTCAGAATGAGAATAAATTACCATCAGTTGAACAAAGTCAAAATCAAGAATAAGTATCCACTCCCTAGGATTGATGACTTGTTTGACCAACTTTAAGTTGCCACTTATTTCTCTAAAATAGACCTCATATCCAGCTATCATTAGCATAGATTCAGACAAGGTGACATCCCAAAGATAGCCTTCAGAACTTGGTATGGTCACTTTGAATTCATAGTTATGTTATTTAGACTTAGACTTGATAAACAGAGTGTTCAAGTAGTACTTAGACATGTTCATCATAATTTTTATTGATGATACTCTTTTCTATTACCATAGTGAGGATAAGCATGCAGACCATCTAAATATTATGTTGCAGACCCTTCGAGCTTATTAGTTATTCGTCAAATTCAGTAAGTGTAAATTTAGCTAATACCAGTAGCTTCCCTTGGCCATATTATATTCGGTGATTGCATTACATTGACCCTCTAAATACTGAAGCAGTGAGGAACTAGTACAAACCATCTCTCTATCTGATATAATGAGTTTCTTTGGTTTGGCTAGCTATTACAAATGATTTGTTGAATGGTTTTTTTCTGATTCCTATCCCATGCCTCATTTGACTCAGAAGAAATTCAAGTTTTGTTGGTCAAATTCTTGTGAGAAGAGTTTTTAGGAGTTGAAGACTCGACTTACTTCTATTCTTATATTGAATTTTCTAGATGGTTAAAATAGGTTAGTAGTTTACCATGATACTTTTAGAGTTGGCCTTGGTTTTGTAGTGATGCAGAGAGGTAAGGTCGTAGCCTATGCCCCTAGACCGCTTAAACCTCATGAAAAGCATTATCCTACCCATGATCTTGAGTTGGAACCTGTTGTGTTTGCTTTGCTGATATGGAGACATTATCTAAATGGTGTTAATATTGATGTGTCACGGACCACAAAAGTTTGCACTTTGTGTTCTCGCAGAAAGATTTGAATCTTTGTCAAAGAAAATATTTTGAATTGTTAAAGGATTATGATATGAGTGTGTTGTATCACCCGGGAAAGGCCAATATAGTGGAAGATTCCCTTAGCAGGATTCCCTTAGTAGGTTGTCTATAGGTATTGTTGATTATGTTGATGAGGATGAGAAGAAGTTAGTCAGTAAAGTTCATTATCTTTCTAGATTAGGTTTTCGATTTGTTGATTCAGCTGAATGTAGTGTATAGGTTCAGAATAGTTTGAAATCTTCATTGGATGTTGAAGTGAAAGAAAAGTCAAATAGAGATCCTAGTTTTGTTTAGTTGAATGAGAAAGTTAGAGATAAAAAGGTCAAGGTTTTATCCATAGGGGGAGATGGTGTACTTTGTTGTCAGGGTATATTATGTGTTCTGTGTGTTGATGACTTGAGATAGGTAATACTTACAGAAGCACATTCCAATCTGTCATCAGCTTAAGCTGGTCACCCGACTTAGTAGGATGCCACTTCTAGTGCCACCAGTGGTTAGTGCCAGAATAAATTGTATGCACTCCAGTCCCAAAAGTTTTAGTAAAGTTCTCCTGATGTAGTTACGAGTACGTTACAGATTTTTCATCTTCATGTTTATACTTTATTAGAACCTAGAGATTAACTTTATTTTGTGACTTCTTATATTGCCGTCAACATTGATGTCAGTCCAGAAACATTCGCAGAACCCTTCTTAGTGTCTACTCCAATAGATGTTTCTATTGTATCCAAGCAGGTATACAGGAGCTTCCCGGTAACAGTATCCTAAAAATTTACCTTAGTTGACCTCGTAGAGTTCGAGATGACTAATTTTGATGTCATTCTTGGCATAAATTGGCTCCACTCATGTGATGCCTCAATTTATTGCAGAAATAGAGTTGTTCAATTTTAGTTTACCAATTAACCAGTTATTAGATGGAGGTGTAGTAATTCAGTTCTTAGGGGTCAAGTTGTTTCTTATCTGAAGGAAAGAAAAATTATATCTATGGGGTGGATGTACCATCTTTTTCTAGTGAAAGACTCTAGTTCTGAGACTCTCAGTCTCGAGTCAGTTTCAGTAGTAAGGGAATTTCCCGATGTGTTCCCTGGAGACCTTCTCGAGTTCCTCTCAAACGGAAAATGGACTTTTGAATAGATCTCCTTCCAAATACCCAGCCTATCTCTATTCTACCTTATAGAATGGCTCTAACTGAGCTTTAGATGTTGAAAGAATAGTTTAAAGATCTCTTAAGACAAGGGTTTCATTAGGCCCAGTGTTTCCCCATGGGGCGCACCAGTCCTTTCCGTGCATAAGAAAGATGGTTATCTCACAATTTCTATTAATTATCATCAGTTGAACTAAGTCACAATCAAGAATAAGTATCCACTCTACTAGATTGATGACTTGATCGACTAACTTTAAGGTGTCAATTATTTCTCTAAGATAGACCTCAGATCCATCTATCATAATCTTAGATTCAGATAAGGTGACATCCTAAATTCAGATAAGGTGACATCCTAAAGACAACCTTCATAACTTAGTATGGTCACTAAAAATTCTTAGTTATATCCTTTGTACTAATGAATACCCCTGCATATTTCATGGACTTGATGAACGGTTTGTTCAAGCAGTACTTAGATATGTTCATCACCGTTTTTATTGATGATATTTTTTTATTCTCGTAGTGAGGATGATCATGCAGACCATCTGAGAATTGTGTTGCAGACCCTTAGAGCTCATCAGTTGTTCGCCAAATTTAGTAAGTTGGAATATTTACTAATATCAGTATCTTTCCTTAGCCATATTATATTCGGTTATGGAATTAGAATTGATCCTCAATAAACTGAAGCAGAAAGGAACTAGCCAAAAACTATCTCTCCATCAGACATAAGGAGTTTCTTGGGTTAGGCTTGGATTTGGTGTACCCCCACTCTATGCAGGAACTGACCATTCTACTCTACATATATAATGATTGACTCGGGGATAGCATTTTGACTGAATTTGTGAGCTTTCATATTTTTAGAGGGCTCCACTTCATGTTATGGATACTTTTAGACATTTTGACTTTATTTGGATACTGTTTTTTTCTATGGTTGGGGGTATGTCCCAACTAGATTTCATTACACTTTAAGATAGAGGATTTGTGGTACTTCTATGGGTTGGTATGGCCGGGATCAGTATAGATGTTGACTTTGGCTTTAGAATAAGCTGGTGAACTGAAATCATTGGTTGATATTGTTGTTTGTTCCATCGTAATTCATTTTGGGATTAATTATACTATGTTATGGAACGTATTTGCTTATGGCCTAGTTTATGGACTTGTTTGGTGTGGTTTGGTATCGGTGGATTATTGGCATGAGATGGTTGGACTCGGTTGATTTTGTAATGGTTATGATCTATTCCCAAGGTCTTTGTGTGATCAGTTACACTATTATGTTTTATGCTTTGAATTCAGCCAACTCTAGGAAAGAGGCTAGAGGTTGTCTCCGGTCCTGGTCGGACTTGGGGCGCCCATTACGCAAGGCCCTAGGGCGGGGCAGGTCATAAACTTACGTATCATATCCCTCATATCAAAAACTATCTCCGGAGCATATCGAGATACCTGATGAAACTTCAAAACATACTCCTTAACAGACATCCTCCCTTGACTTATATTCACAAATTCCTCCACTTTCATTTCCATCAGCTCTTGATGAAAAAGAGATCCAAGAAGGCACTAGAAAAGTCATCCCACAATGCAAAGTCAACATCATCACCCAAACACTGTTCCCACTCCTCATACCATAGGTATGCTACGTCTTTCAACTGGTAGATGGAAAACTCCATGCCTTCCATCTCAGTAACATGCATGATACAAAGAATCTTCTCCATTTCATTAATAAAGGCTTGAGAATTCTCCTTAACCTTTGAACCCATGAACATAGGAGGATTCAACCTCATGAATTGGCCGACCACTGTGGCCTCAGACGATGGAGTATCCGTAATACCACGCTCTACGAATTGATTTAATAACTTTATGGAGGAACAAAACTCAATATTAGTGGCCTACCCTTAAGGTGAATGAGCATTATTGGTGGGGACAGGTGGAACCCTATGAGGATAGCCATATTAAGTGGCCCTTTCCCTGGTCTGTACTCTAGGAGTTGGACGAGATTCGTCTACATAGTCCTAAGGTAGGGCTGATGAATTTTAGTTATCTTTGGATATTCTCGGAGACATGATCTAAAAGACAAGCAAACGAAAATAAGAAGAATTAAAGACCTTAGACACTATATCTTGAAATAAGACAACTAGAAAGTGGAACATTCCTAAATCCCTTGTAGCCTCTCCCTCACGAGTGTGGTGCACTACACACCCTTGAAAGAGACTTTACTCGACACGACTCTATGGACTCCCATCAAATAATAAACCTAAGGCTTTGATACTATCCTGACAAAACCTAACTAGTGCCTTGTCATAATGTGCATCTAAGGCCCAACAAGGACTGAAGACCACCTTATTTTCCATATAGACTATCCATGCATTCACCCTGAGTCATATGAACTCATAACATATGACAAAATAGCATGTCAAACAATACTAAAACTTTGGGATATGTTTATGACCATGACCAACCCAATCAAGTCCGACAATACCAATACCCAACCAAACAACCATGACCAAAACAGTAATAACAAACCCAATCCATAACTATACCATTCCATAAATTAATGAGAAATGATTTAATAACCAACAATATAGTCATATGGTATCCGCCTCAATACCAATACATTTACTAAGGATGACAATACTACTGACACCGCGAATACCAATCCTTAGCAGTTCCACAAAAACTCTATCCGAAAGTAAAATAATATCCGGTAGAGAAATGCCCCTGACCATGGACAAAACTGAAATTAAAAACTAAACCAATGGAAATTATAGGAATCTAAAACAAGAAATGGATCCTTCCAGATTATGGAAGCTCACCACTAAAAGTTACCACAAGTTGCATTTGGAGTCCAAATCTAATGAGCTAGAGGTGTAGTATGACCAATACCTGCATCGCATGGGGTTACAGCCGTCCAAAGATGGGTTAGTGGGTGAACCTAGCAAAAAACTCAAGGTTAAGGCTAAAATAGTGCCAAGAGTTAAAAACCAATTAATCAATCCATATAAATATCTCTCTCTATATATATATAGAAAAATAAGTTAACCCAGGTATAAATAGAACCTCATTAGGTCATTTTTGGGGGATTTTTGGAGAATATATTTTGTAGCCTCTTTGAGAGTCTTTAGCAAGGTGGAATCCTTGTGTTGATCATTTGCTTAGAAACGGAGATTGCTTGGGAATTATGGTTCCCTTCAGGTCACATAAGAGATAAGTTTAGGGTGTGTGTGATATTAAAGTTCCAAAAGTGGAATAAGATTTTGGGTTGTTAATATTATACTATCCCTTTGTCTATCTATGTATCTTTACTTTCTTGTAATCGTTTGTCTATATCTAGTGTAATCCATTTGTGTTCTTGTCTTGTAACCGTCTGTTTTTATTATTCCATCTTGTTCATCAAGTCTTGTTGCTGTTTTAGTGTGTTTTACTCTTGATATCACTTCCCCTCTTGTTCTTCTTGCGAATCCGAGAGAGGTCATCAAAAGGGTCCATAGTTCTTAAACTAGTGGACTGATTTTGGTGTTTGTGTTGTTGTGTTCTTGGGGAGTTTGGTGTCAAAACCTTGCCTATCTGACATGAACCACACACTTCTTTAGATAGT